>NC_034191.2:29868627-30168627 GCF_002021735.2 Oncorhynchus kisutch
CTTGTACACTGTTCCTTACCTCAGGCTGCACACACTGTTCCTTACCTCAGGCTGCACACACTGTTCCTTACCTCAGGCTGCACACACTGTTCCTTACCTCAGGCTGCACACACTGTTCCTTACCTCAGGCTGCACACACTGTTCCTTACCTCAGGCTGCACACACTGTTCCTTACCTCAGGCTGCACACACTGTTCCTTACCTCAGGCTGCACACACTGTTCCTTACCTCAGGCTGCACACACTGTTCCTTACCTCAGGCTGCACACACTGTTCTCTCCTCAATTGATCATATTATCACCCATCAGACTATTCTCAATTCAGTATTGTCTTTACTAACATGTTAAATTAGTTTCAAAATGGCCCATTTTTAAGTGTGCAGGAAGAGGTGTAGAGAAAAAATACATCACCCACTATGCTCTGGAGTACCGAATGGAGGCGCTTTCCCGCCTGTTCGCTCAGGTAGGCTACTTTGGTGATTTCACTCCATGCATCAACCACTGTTTGAGGGGCATGCAGTCTCTCCCTGCGCAACAGGTGATATTCCGCCCAAACTCTGTATGCTATGGGCTCCCCAACACTGTTCCTGCACATAACAAGTGCTTAATCAAGTGACATCTGTTCGGGAACATCGAAAGTAACATGTTTTCACAACAAAACATAATTAATTCAACTGTTGACAGCTCTTCTCTCTGCGTGCTGGAGCAAGTCATGAATGAGAGAGGGGAAGTAGATGGAAACGCACGGTGGTGAAATATTCTGTAGCCTATTATTAATTATGAAACTATAAAAAATTATGAAAATCCCCAAAATTCCCTGGGTACTACCAGGCTATTCAAAAACCGATAGAAATGCACTATTGAACCAACAGCATCGCAGCATGCACTATTGACCCAACTTTGGAGTGTAGCATAAGGTAACCAGTCCATCTAGTATGCATAATTATACAGTCCACACTCAAAAGTGATTACTAGAATATGTTTATAGGCTAACTGATTAAATACATGTTAAATCCGTTTAAAAAAAGAAGGTATTCTGCATGCTCTATGTACTGTATTATCATTATTTTATGGGGTTTTTCAAGCTTGGCCTCATATATATATAGGCCTATGCATATGTATAAGCTCTAATTATGCATATGGGATCGCTGTCCATTTCATTAGACATCCACAATGACCATATTTTCCATTCAGTTTCAACCTGTTGAACTTCTTTCTTCAAATCAATCACAGTGATCTGAGTTTTAAAAGTACAATTTTAAAGCTGTCATGACACATGACTGGAGGTGTGGCGGTAATACGGTCACCACAACAGCCCTGTGTGTGTGTGTGTGTGCGTGTGTGTGCGTGTGTGTGTGTGTGTGTGTGTGTGTGTGTGTGTGTGTGTGTGTGTGTGTGGTGCGCGCGTGCGTGCGTGCGCGTGTGTGTGTGTGTGTGTGTGTGTGTGTGTGTGCATGCGTGCGTGTGTGTGTGTGTGTGTGTGTGTGTGTGTGTGTGTGTGTGTGTGTGTGTGTGTGTGCGTGCGTGCGTGCGTGCGTGCGTGCGTGCGTGCGTGCGTGTGTGTGTTTGGGGACACATCGTTGGCCCTTGGCCTGAGGGTGAGTAAAAAATAATAATAATTGCTTAAAAACTGGAATGAAATGATCCTCCATCGTTGTGAGTTTGGAATAATGAATCAAATGCATTATTATTTGAATATTGAAAGGGTGTAGGCAACAGAGAAGGGCAGAGGGATGCAGTTTGGAGTCATGTAAAAGTGGTGCTGGAGATGGAGGCGTTGGGAGCAGGGGTGATGGACAGGGATGATGTCCTTGATGTTTGTGTGCATCAGTCTGTTGTGTTTTGTCTGTGTATGTTTATATTGTTTGTACATTTAATTAAAATAGTTTTGAAAAAATAAGAAAAATAGAAAAAAAGTTTGTTATGGTTGTTTGTTACCTTTGTGAATGACTCCACTCTGTTCAGGCCCTCAGGGGGCTATCGATTCTGATGAGTTTTCTCATATCTGTTGCTTTATTGTATCTTAAAGATGAAACTGAATACTGTATTGTGACACAAGCTGACTTCCTTGTGCTACAAGTTACTATATTCAGTACCAGCTGTACCAGCTGTGTTCTCACGATGTTCTCTTTGTGTTTATGTGGTCTTGTTCATTCTGCTGACCATGTTCTCACAGTTATTAGTGGTTTGTGGTCAGTGGAAGACTCTCCATGTGTCTCCTGGCCTGGTCTCCTCAACCTCTCTTCCATGCACAATATGCCAGTGGTTCTGGACTGAAGCCTCCACCTCTCCCCTGTCTTTAAGGTTTGCTGCCAGTGGTTCTGGGCTGAAGCCTCCACATCTCCCCTGTCTTTAAGGTTTGCTGCCAGTGGTTCTGGACTGAAGCCTCCACCTCTCCCCTGTCTTTAAGGTTTGCTGCCAGTGGTTCTGGACTGAAGCCTCCACCTCTCCCCTGTCTTTAAGGTTTGCTGCCAGTGGGTCTGGAGCGAGTATGCCTCTCCCCTGCCTGTACGGTCTCCCCTTTCCTCACCCCCTCCCTCCTTTCCTTTCCTTTCCCCTCTCCTAACCCTGCCAGTGTGTCTGACTGTGCAGCCCGAGCCGCTCCCCTGCACAGTGTCTACCAGTGGCTCTGGTCTGGAGCGAACAGCTCTCTCCCCTGCACAGTGTCTGCCAGTGGCTCTGGTCTGGAGCGAGCAGCTCTCTCCGCATCCATCTGGAAGAGAGGCCTAAGTGTTGTTTATGCAGGGATGGAGAAATCTCTCCGCTCCCATTTCCCCAGCTGTCCATAAATCTAAATCATCACTGGACCGACCTCAGTTACAGCGTTACAGCGTTACAGCGTGATCAAAATGTAAAGTAAATGTTCTTGCATTAGTGGAGACTGCATTCACGGTAAATGCTGCATATTTTGTCTCAATCGGTTCAGCGATTGAGATTTAATAGAACCGTAGGTCTTAGGCCTGAATCTTCTGTTGGCACAGTATCCAAGTGAAAGAAAATGAAGCCTGGAAAAAACATGGTATGAATCAATCACAGTTTAACTAGAAATTTAACTAGACATCGTTTATCGCCTAATAGCTATAACATCACCCTATTATTTGGGAAAGCTGGTTACATTATGCAGCTCCCAACTCTACGTACTGTTACAAGCTTTAACACATAGGCCTAATGGGCTTGTAGGAAATGTGGGTAGGTTTATTATCCTACACTCACTGTAAAGGATGCTTTGTGGGTGTCTTAGCTGATACAGTATCATGTTATGACTTGATTTGTTGTTGTCACGACTCCTGTCGAAGTCGGCTCCTCTCCTTGTTCGGGCGGCGCTCAGCGGTCGACGTCACCGGTCTTCTAGCCATCGCCGCTCCACCTTTAATTTTCCATTTGTTTTGTCTTGTTTTCCCGCACATCTGTTTTACATCCCGTCATCACTCTAGGTGTATATTATCATCTATTCCCACCCATGTCTGTGTGTGTAATTGTTCGTTGCGTTTATTGTGTGACGCGTCAGGCTGTTTTTTGGGGGGTATTGTTATTGTATTGTTGTACATTATTTTGTGTGACCAGTGCGCTATTCTCGTTTGCCTTTGGCTGGAGTGTTGTGACGCTGTTGCGTCCGACTGATTTGCATCTGCCAATTAAAGTGTGCCTGTTCACTCATCTCTACTCTCCTGCACCTGACTCTAGTTGATCAGTTGCGCACACAGTCTGACAGTTGTGCTATTGTGTAGTGTGTTGTTCATCACTGACAGGTGAGCTTTCTCTCTCAGTGTGATCCCTCAGGGTTTATCCCATGTGTTGATATGGCTGGACTATGAACACATTGTGTCGCAATTAACAGGGAACTTCAAAAATGCTTTTGAGGATGATGTGATGAACCTGAACTCACGAGGTGTGTGTGTGTGTGTGAGAGAGAGAGAGAGAGAGAGAGAGAGAGAGAGAGAGAGAGAGAGAGAGAGAGAGAAATGCGCTGTGTCCTTAATATCCATACTTGCGTTCTTAATAGCAGGCTTTTTGGTAATGCAAAAATAGAATGTTTTAAAGTATGTTTTAAATATGCTTTAAATGCCAGGATGTCATACTTATTTAGGCTGCACACTATTGAGGAAGAGAATCATCTTTTCACACCCACTTGTGTTTGACAGAATAGGGGACGCACTCCACAAAAATAAACGACTGGCAGGTAACAGGCGCAGTATGGACGATAAGTATGTTGATATTTATTGGTTACTGCATATGTTTTTACTAAACATTATGCTGTAAATATTAGTATGTAGTATGATTGATTAGTACACAGTATGTCATTTTAGTAAGTAGAAGGCAAGGCAGAGTTTGGACACAGCTACAGTGTGTGTTCAAGACACACACTGACCTGTTTAATGCTAGTATCATTTTTCAACACTGACTTGTCAAGAAGGGATTCAATGGGCAGGCAGTGAAATGCATATGTGGACCATCTGGGGGATGTTATGTGCATATCCAGCTTTACATACCATGGTCGATGGCTCCACTGTTTTTCTCTCCCTGCATGTTTTCGCATCCATGGCTCTTTCATGGACAGAAATGAGCAGGTATTTGTGGTTAAAGTGTGTGTGTGTGTGTGTGTGTGTGTGTGTGTGTGTGTGTGTGTGTGTGTGTGTGTGTGTGTGTGTGTGTGTGTGTGTGTGTGTGTGTGTGTGTGTGTGTGCCTGCAGATACATGTGTTGGCTGGTATGAGAGATGGGCCTAGGGATATACTCCTGACCTATTGTAGGGCTCAGTGCTGCCACAGCAACTGTGATATTCCTTTGGACCAGGATGAAAAATAACCAGCATGTCAGAATCTCTTTCTCTACTCTCTCTCGTACAGAGCCTTAAGAAAGACTGTTGAGAGCTAATAGAAAGGGAGAGAAAGGGAGAGCAGGAGGCTGTGTGATCTGTTTGAAAGGGAAAAGAGCAACGGGTGACATACTGTATGAATTGAGGCATAAACAATTATGTCATTCATCGCAAACTCAATGAGTGGATATGTCATGACTCGTGACTCACACGCTCTCTATGAATGAGAACGGTAATCAAGTGTGATAACTTCTTTACATCAAGGCATGTGATTAGACAGATGTTGTCATGATGAGATGGAGGATGGAGGTTCGTTGGGAGGGTTAGTTAGAAGAAGACGGCTCTGATGTTGTCACTGGCATGTAAGTGCATATGTAAGCATATACTGTGTGTGTGTGTGTGTGTGTGTGTGTGTGTGTGTGTGTGTGTGTGTGTGTGTGTGTGTGTGTGTGTGTGTGTGTGTGTGTGTGTGTGTGTGTGTGTGTGTGTGTGTGTGTGTGTGTGTGTGTGTGTGTGTGCGTGTGTGTGTGTGTGGACGTCGCTAGGCAGGACTCAGCTAGGTTAGGCTTGGCCTGGTGGCTTCGCTGTAATCCACATAAGTCCAATGGATCGTTTTACGATGGCCTGTAAATTGGAGCCATTCGAAAGAGCTGCTCGCCCCCACAGAGTGTGTGTATGTGTAAATGTGTGTCTTGGAGTATATGGGTGTGTATTAGCTAGTTTGTGCAAAAACGTGCATCGATGCCAGGCAGAGTATCCATCAACCGCAGGACAAACAAATCTGAACCCGGACCAATTCTTATAACGACCAAATGAAAATAATGATCCTCAACAGCGTTGGAAAACCAGGAAATAGGCTAGGCGGGCCCAAAAAATGCCTCCAATTTCTCCAGCTTTTATTCCACTCGTTTGGGCCTGGACACTGGCCCGAAGGCATCGACACAAAGTGAATGAGAGAAGCCCAAGAACCCTGGGCCTGAAACCACCACCACCCGGCCTGTTTGTAGAAGCCGAAACTCCCTAACAGTTCAGTACTTGGGGTCCTCTGGCAGGGAGTACTTGGGACCTCTCTCTGACAATGACTCCATGGAAAGGAAGGAGAAAAACAAAGGGCTCATCGCCGACCCAGAGCCTGTATTTTTGTCACCATGTGTGTGTGTGTGTGTGTGTGCGTGTTTGTGCGCGTAAGAGTGTGTGTTTAATTAGTCCAGCATGCATCTTAAATCCACTCCGCATAGCTGCTTCATGACTGACGGCTTGGAAAACCTGGAAGTGACAAGGAGCAGGGGAGGTTACCAGAGGGAGAGAAAGGGGGATGAAGGGGGAGAGAAGAGAGATGACGGGGGAGCTACGGCGTATTCCACTCACGCGATCTGGAATCACCGCTAGTACCTAAAGTCACCCCTCCTTGTTCTGATCCAACATCATTGTGCGCTACTAACACAAGAATGGACCATACCCAAATGAGCCACTATATCATCCTACATCATGATCATTTGATTACTGACACCATCGGCTGTAATGACAGTGAAAGACATCTATTATGATGTGCACTGGGCCTATAAAGTGGAGGCTGGGGGCTGGAGTCCACCTGTCAGTCACAGCTAACCACAGACTCTCTAAGGACTTGGGAGCGGATTGTAGATTTAATGATATAGACATCCACAGGATTTCAGACTCACGCCTTATCAGAACATCAGAGGACAATCTCAGACTATCTCACTGGTTGTGTCATTATCAGTGTTGGTATTAGATCATGCCTGACTGTATGCCTGGTTATCCTACCGTATCATCTGTCCACATCCTTCCACATTCTCTATCTATTCTATTACGACTGGGCTGCTCAATATGCTCAAACAGAGCGCAAACCCAGGGCTGGGAAAGTAGAAACCTATAGTGTCCTGTATGCTAGCTCCGTTAGGCTCCACACAAATAATCTCTGGCCTCGATAATCTACTGTGACTGCAGTCTCACACTTATCATGTTTGGGAGGTAATTCTACTCCACTGGAGAGAGAGTAAGAGGGCCCAGAGATGTCCTGGTTATGAAGCTCCTATCCCAGGTCTCGCTCTCACCACCCCACCTGCTGTCAGTTACTGTGGAACCCTGCCATGGAATTCTCCACTCTCTTAAATTAAACCCTTCACCAGTCCCAGCTGGTTCCTGAGAGAGAAGGGGAGGGGGGGGGGGGGAGTCAGGAGGGAAGAGACAGGGAGATGGAGAGAGAGAGAGACAGACAGAGAGAGAGAGAGAAGACAGGCTGATAGAGAGAGTGTGGGGAGAGTGGATCCATCTTTCTTTTGGCTCCCTCTGCCTGCTCCTTTTAACTCAACAAGCCTGATGTGCAGAGCCACTGTGACCTGACCTCACCAGACCAGACCAGACCAGACTAGACTAGATGATGGATAGAGAAGGGGAGAGAGAAGGGGAAGGGGTAGAAAGAGAGAGAGAGAGATCTGAAAATCTTGATTATTGGATTGCCTTACGTAAAATGTACGGTTGCAAGAAAAAGTATCTGAGCCCTTTGGAATTACCTGGATTTCTGCATAAATTGGTCATAAAATGCTATCTTATCTAAGTCACATCAGTAGACAAACACAGTCTGCTTAAACTAATTACACACAAACAATTATATGTCTTCATGTCTTCATTGAACACACCGCGTAAACATTCACAGTACAATAAGTATGTGAACTCTTGGATTTAATAACTGGTTAACTATCCTTTGACAGCAGTAACTTCAACCAAACATTTTCTGTAGTTGCGGATCAGACCTGCACAACGGTCAGGAGGAATTTTGGACCATTCCTCTTTACAAAACTGTTTCAGTTCAGCAATATTCATAGGATGTCTGGTGTGAACCGCTCTCTTGAGGTCATGCCACAGCATCTCAATCGGGTTGAGGTCAGGACTCTGACTGGGCCACTCCGGAAGGCGTATTTTCTTCAGTTGAAGCCATTTTGTTGTTGATTTATGTTGATTTGTGTCCTGTTGCATCCCCCAACTTCTGTTGAGCTTCAATTCGCGGACAGATAGCCTTACAATCTCCTACAAAATGTCTTGATAAACTTGGGAATTCATTTTTCTGTCGATGATAGCATGCACTCCAGGCCCTGAGGCAGCCCCAAACCATGATGCTCCCTCCACCATACTTTACAGTTGAGATGAGGTTTTGATGTTGGTGTGCTGTGCCCTTTTTTCGCCAAACGGTGTTGTGTGTTCCTTCCAAACAACTCAACTCTAGTTTAATCTGTCCACAGAATATTTTG
The DNA here is from genome assembly GCF_002021735.2 of Oncorhynchus kisutch. Lineage (NCBI taxonomy): Eukaryota > Metazoa > Chordata > Actinopteri > Salmoniformes > Salmonidae > Oncorhynchus > Oncorhynchus kisutch. The sequence continues at coordinate 29,876,709 of NC_034191.2, forward strand.
CATCCAGATGCTCTTTTGCGAACTTCAGACGTGCAGCAATGTTTTTTTTAGACAGAAGTGGCTTCTTCCATGGTGTCCTCCCATGAACACCATTCTTGTTTTAGTGTTTTACATATTGTAGTCTTGTCAACAGAGATGTTAGCTTGTTCCAGAGATTTCTGTAAGTCTTTAGCTGACACTCTAGGATTCTTCTTAACCTCACTGGGCATTCTGCGCTGTGCTCTTGCAATCATCTTTGCAGGACGGCCACTCCTAGGGAGAGTAGCAACAGTGCTGAATTTTCTCAATTTATAGACAGTTTGTCTTACCGTGGACTGATGAACATCAAGGCTTTTAGAGATACTCCAGCTTTATACAAGTCAACAATTCCTAATCTTAGGTCTTCTGAGATGTCTTTTGTTTGCGGCATGGGTCACATCAGGCAATGCTTCTTGTGAATAGCAAGCTCACATTTTGTGAGTGTTTTTTATAGGGCAGGGCAGCTCTAACCAACATCTCCAATCTCATCTCAATGATTGTATTCCAGGTTAGCTGACTCCTGACTTCAAAACTTTTGGAGAAGTCATCAGCCTAGGGGATCACATACTTTTTCCAACCTACACTGTGAATGTTTAAACGATGTATTCAATATAGACAAGAAAAATACAATAATTTGTGTGTTATTAGTTTAAGCACACTGTGTTTGCCTATTGTTGTGACAATTTATGTGACAATTTATTCAGAAATCCAGGTAATTCCAAAGAGCTCACATACTTTTTCTTGCCACTGTACGTGGCAACAGAGAGGAGAGAATAGGAGGGCGTCTTTGAAACCAGACCCACTGTTCTCTGTTACATGAGTTCTTCTCTTTTATCCGTACTGTAGCTACAGAGTCAGACCGAGAACATACACGATGACCTGAAGGCACCCGTTTGTTTTGCCAGTTTGTCTAGCCAGCTCCAGTCCAATGTTGATGTAGTATGTGATAGGTACATTGGTCCAATATGTCATTCATCACATTTTAGTTTATGAAGAAAGTATGCTGTGCCCAATATACTAATTTGCTTCAAGAAAAAGACCATAGTCTACCTCGCCAGGTACATATACTGTACAACTGACTGTACAGCTGCAACAACAAGAGGTCCCTTCTGAATGGAAATTCGCTGCTAAACACGCTAACACGTTCAACCTATCTTGACACACCACACGTAGTGCCGTTTCAAACAGAGGGAAAGTGTGATGCATTAAACTGCATTATTATCAGTCACCTTATAATTTCCTGGCTCTGCAGCTCTCTCTCTCTCTCTCTCTCTCTCTCTCCTGTACAGGATTCTCTATCCTCTCTGTCTTGTATTTAAAGTCATTGACCTTTACACGGCTTCTCTCTGTCTCGGGTCCGCTGCCAATTTGGTTTCCATTTACCCTATGGTGTCTCTGCTGTGGCTCGCATGTCTCACATAGACAGACGGACATTTTGGCTCACGTACACTATAATGACCTGTCAGTAATCTGCAAATTGAATGTCCAAACATCAAATAAGAAACAGTGTGTTTCACAGCTAGTCGAGGTCAGGTTGACAGAGTTTCCATGTGTGCGGTTCATTACAACAAACAAACTTGGGTCTTGCAGTACACTCACTTCCAACAAGTTAATGTGTGAGCTAAGACAGACATGTTTGTGTGAACTGACATACTGTAATAATAGGCCTCAGACAAAGGCCTGCTTGTTGGAGCTGACAGCTCTGAGTAAATATGACTAAAACAAAGGGCTTTTGTACTGAGCTCTTATATGTCTCGGTGATACAATCTGTGGAAGGTTGCCAATCAGCAAGGGTCCGGACGGAGCATGTTGCTGTGTTCTCTTACCCTTAAAGAGAAAGAGACATGACTTTGAGGGCATTACGGTTACTGTATCTTCCCTTTCAGCTGTTTTATACAAGTGAGATCCAGTGATGTTGGAGCCAGAGAAAATGGAGTCCTGTGGTGACTGGGACGGCCTTGCTGTCTCTACTGTCTTTGAACCTGGTGTGAGAGTCTGCACACGCTCTCTCTTTCTTATTCTCTTTCTCCTTGCCTTTCTCTCTTTCTCTCTCTCACGCTTTCTCTCTCTCACTCACACACACACACATACGTTACCTCTCAGGAAGAGTTGGTGGTGTCTGCCTTTCGTCTCCTGGTCTCCGATCAGAGGGTTCAGAGCAGCGTAGCAGGTGGCGGTCAACCCTGAGTGCTGAGCTTGTCTCACACAGCCAAAAGAGAAAAAGCAAGGCCGTATACTGTATGTGTGTCTCTCTCTCACACACATATACATACACACACACACACACACACACACCTCAGACCCGTGCTCCTCTCCCAAACAGAGAGCTGCCAGTGAAACATTCCAACCCTGTGCTGGTCTTTTGTATCCTCTGAAAGTTATGAATAACCAACAGCTTTGAGATAGACTGGCTCTCCAACCCCAGGCCAAGGGAGTGTATTTTACCATTTAGACAAATGTACGGCCCTGTCTTGCCTCTTCCTCAACCCTGTGCTGCCTCCTCCTCATCACCTCCTCATTTCAAAGAATGTCGTTGGTTGAACAATGGAATGAGAAAAAGTTTTAAAGGAGGTGGATTAGTCCGAGGCTGTTTAGATTAGCGTCTGTCTCGCCTCTTCCTCCTCCTCATCACCTCCACGGGTCTAAGAGGCCTGTCAGCTGTCGGTTGTACAACGGGAGGTGGAGGAAGTAGGATTAGCAGAAGGACATCTAGCTTAGTGTGGTGGGGATGTCAACTGCCTTGGCAGGACGTTGCCCACGATTGTTTTGACTAGAGGATGAAACCCCACACCTCTGTCCTGTTCTATCGCTCTCTTCCCTTGTGTTCCTCCACTCCTCTCTCCCCTCTTTCCTCTGCTTTCTGCGGACAGCTGGGCCATCTCCATAATCATCTCCCGCCTCTCTTTCCTCTCTCCTCCCTCGTTTCTCAGACGCCTCACAGTTGGCTATTCTTCTCAACCCCTTGACACAGCCTACAACACCAAGACAGAACCAAGATATCTTCTGGTCTAGTCTGGGTCTTTCACAGAAGTAATTTCATTTTAGCCTTTAATAGATTAAGATTCTATGATTTTGTATAATTCCCCAACCGTATGCCACACAGCTTTACAGGGATGTCCAGTATTAACATTGTAGGCCTGTATTGGGTCGTAGTCCACTCCAGGGGTGCATGCTTACACCTCATGCCGGTTCTCTCTACTTCATCAACCCAGTGCACTACGACCCCTGTAAAACGCAGTGGCCCAGCTATTGCTAATAGACTGTAAGAATCTTACTAACACTCCCAGTGACTTACTCAGTCCCCTACAGGACCCCTCTGAGCTGGAGGAGGTCATGGAGTAGGTCGTGTTTACTGAGTAGTCATCTCGACACCCAAAACTCACGTGTGCTCTGTTCAGCTAGCTCCTCAATTTAACATTTTATTTGTTAACTCTGTCACAAGAGACTAACTGAGCAGAATAATGTACCTACTATCTACAGCTAGACTGCACTGCCTCCTTACCAGGGCCAGAGACTGGGGTGACCTGCTAATGCTAACTATATCCAGGTCATGACTCTTGATTACTGTGACCATATTTAATGCTGTTTAGGTCATGTTTTATCACCCTATTAAAACTTAAGTTCACGACAGTAGGAGTGTCCATTAACTGAATTACTCTACAGCTATTGTAACAATGTCAGGGGTGGCTGGCTCCGTATGTCTTCCCTAGTTATCTTGTCATGTGGAGGATGAGGTTTTTTGGAGGTCTAAGGCACAATTCCAGGCTGTATCACAACCAGCCTTGATTGGGAGTCCCATAGGGCGGCGCACAATTGGCCCAGTGTCATCCGGGATTTGGCCTGGGTAGGCCGTCATTGTAAATAAGAATTTGTTCTTAGCTGACTTGCCTAGTTAAATAAAATAAAAATCTTACTGTCTGTAATTGAATGAATTACAATGTGAGGGTTTAGCCACAGGTCAACGACTGATTAACGATTGTGAAATATTTCAAGGTGGCGAAAAGACAGAGCATTTCTCGTTGCCTGAGTTTCCCCCTGTTCCACCTTCTTCTCCCCCGCCTCCCCCTCCCGCTGTTTTGTCAGCAATAAGAAACCCAAGATGGAATATGACTTAATTTATTTATGATTACCATGTGGGAAGAATACTTTTTTCTCCCCATAGAGACTGTTGCTGTGTGCCAAAAAACTGTTGCCACATCAGAATAACTGTTCCTCTCAGCCTTTGACTCCCTCTAGTGGTCACAATCTGGCATTACCAACACCAGCACTGCTGCAGAACTACTACATTATATATACAACCAAGTCCATTCTCTATCTTCTATCCACAACCTATGCACTTGATGTGGATCTGAAATGATGTTGTTCACTAACCCTGCCTCATACTCTCTCTCCCTCCATCCATCTCCTCTCCTCTCTGAGGTTATGGAAACCTTGGTGCTGGTGGTGTTGGGGGTGGTGGTCTTGGTGGTGGAGGATATGGAGCTGGTCCTGGAGCCACTGGTCTAGGAACAGGAAGCTTTGGAGGAGGAGGAGGATACGCTAAGCCTGGAGGTACAGTAGGGCAGTGTGACTTCAAGTTCTTGGCCCACCAGTAGTACTGACCCTGTTCAAGCTAATATTATGCTAAATGACCACTTAGGCTACCCATCACTCCTGGCCACATTAGAGCGCTTCACAATATGACACAATGAGACACTGAGAGTGTTAAAAGGGTTGGATTAATAACCCCCCACCGTCACTCTCCTCAGCTGGTTATGGAGGAGGCTCGCCGTATGGCGGCTCGACTTATGGAGGAGGTGGTGCTGGGAGCTTCTTCCCTGGAGGTGGTCTGGGACAGAAGGCAGGACCCAAACCAGGCTATGGGGCAGGCGCTGGACTACAACCAGGTACTGTACAGACAGAATAGATTCTCAAAGCCATGTTTCTCTACTGTACTTCTGTGGACCAGCATTGGTTTACGTCAGGTATTCCCAAACGCAATGCCGTCGGGGGTACGCCAAATAAAAATGTGATTCACAATTTTCTTCACATTTTCAAACAATACATTTACATTTTCCAACGGGGCTATACATTTGAGTGAGGTTTCTTTCTCACCTGAGTAGCCTTGTTTCACTGCCAAAAAGAAAATTAAACCATCTAGTTAGTGTTCACTGAAATAACAACACAATGTCAAAGACAGGTAGCCTAGTCAAATAATTAACATCCAATCACATTAACCGTTACTCTCTCGTGAGAAACCTTCACTCCTGCGCAGACATTTAGAAATGAAACAAGACCATTTGAAAAATAAGCCACAGGACCATTTTGAGCGAGAATAAAGACGACTTTCGAGTAGTAAGACATGTATAAAAGCAACAGATACCATTAATAAGAAGGGTCTAGAAGTATCTGATATGGTGACCTACTGAGTGGCTAGGACAGGCAAGCCCCATACTATTGTGGAGGACGTAATTCTTCCTGCCTTCATCAAACAACACTGTTTCACGATGCAATCAGTGACATGGCAGGAGATGTTTTGAAACAATTACTGCTTCGCATACAAGCCAGTGAATTCTATGCGTTACAGCTGGATGAATCAACAGATGTGACGGGCCTGGCACAGCTCCTGGTATATGTACGTTTCGTTCATTGGAGGTCAATTAAGGAAGACATCCTCTTCTGCAAACCACTGGAAACCAGGACAACGGGAGAGGATATTTTTAAAGTCCTGGACAGCTTTGTGACATCAAATGGACTTTGGTGGTCAAGATGTGTTGGTGTCTGTACTGATGGCGCAAAAACTATGACAGGGAGACATAGTGGAGTGAACTGCAGGATCGAGAGGCTGGATGCTGGGTAAACTGCAGCATCCACCGAGAGGCTGGATGCTGGGTAAACTGCAGCATCCACCGAGAGGCTCTTGCTGCTTAAAATTTTCTTTACTGACCATAATTTTCCCTTGTCTGATCGCTTGCATGATGGCAGGTTTCTCACACGACTGGCCTATCTGGGTGATGTTTTCTAGCCTGAATGATCTGAGTCTAGGTTTACAGGGACTCTCTGCAACTATATTCAATGTGCGGGACAAAATTGAGGCTATGATTAAGAAGTTGGAGCTATTTTCTGTCTGCATTAACAAGGACAACACACAGGTCTTTCCATCATCGTATGATTTTTTGTGCTTTGTTTCTTTCAGGCTATGGTGCAGGTGGACTACAGCCAGGTACAGTACACACTACACAAGACAGGACAGATCCTTAGAGCTTTGTTTCTCAACCCTCATTCTGTGGGCAATCCATGCAGCAGTCCATGTGATCGATACTATAACTTTACAAGTCCTCACGTTTTCAAGTCATATTTTTAACCAAAGCTGTACTCCAAAGAGGAGAACCATGGCTTGCCAGTCCCTGGTGCCAACATGTTTGACAAACACAGGCCCTAGACTATAGAGTTGTGTGGGTAGAGTCTGTATAAAAGAACACTTTATTGCCATTTAATAATGTTTCTATGGATTTCTCTATGTTGTGGTAAGCTATAAAACAACCAAATACACATATATCACATCAAACTATAATCCAACCATATTGTATCTGTGTTTCTCTACAGGCTATGGCGGTGGTGGATTACAGCCAGGTTTAGGTGAGTGCCATGTTGACACCCAAGGTCCCATGACATATTGAAATCCTACAGTCGCAGCGGCCATTTTAGAACTAGTGAACTACTTTCTGTATATACTGTACCTTCTGTATCTCTTGTTCACTGGAGCTGCAGAAAAGGGTCCCAAACCACCCAAAGGAGGTTAAATTATATTCCCAATAGACTAGAGACAAAATAAAGCAGAGGTTATCTGATCTAAAAAAGCACTCACTAACTGTAAAAACCTTAAATAACACATATATTTGTGTGCTCACATGCTATGAGAAAATATTTCACATCAATTGCATCCAAACTTTTGACATGATTTATAAGTTGGCATACATAGTCTAGATAGTTTAAGCAACTATATTGCCTGAACTACATTATTTTGGAGTATGTGTGTACATGTTCAATGAAGGGTATCATGGCTTAGCATTATGGAAAAGAGCCTGTGCTTAAATATTGGTTGGCAGTCGACAAGGCCCTCAGTCACAGGCCGATACAGCTCTTGTGCAATGCTCCTCAACCCTATCTTGACTCTTTTCATGGTATTCCAACAAAATGATCCCATTTCATCCAAACCCCTTTCAGATAGAACAGAACAGCAGCATTCCTCTCCATTCTTTCTGTTGCCAGCCTTCCCTTGTTTCTCTGAATCTCCTCATTTGTTCACCACATACTAAAGGCACTGCGTAATGTCTGTTCCTTAGAGAGAAGGATTGGTGGATTTTAAGATAGAAAGAGAAGGTTAAATAAATAAATGAAAACTTTTCATCCGACTGCCAAGCCCCCAAGAGCCAGAGCTGACAGCTCATTTCCTGCGTAGGGGATAACCAAAGAGCCAAAGATATAAAGCATTTGATGAGGCAAGATGAATGCCATGCATTATTGTGTTCTGTGTCCCAAATGGCACCCTATTCCCAACATACACTTTATACAGATTAGAGTACCATAGAACCTCTGCCTTTCAATACAACTCTGGATAAAGATTAGCATTGTCCACATTCTTTGATCACTGTGGTGTTAATGATGATAATGATGATGATGATGACGACCAACTCAGGGGGACCTGGAGGTGCAGGAACAGGAGCTGCGGTGCCTGCAGGAGGTAAGACACACACACACAAAGCTCAAATCATGCCATCCAGTCCTACTTTTTTATCTTGACAATTTTCAATGTTTAATCATTATCCTCTAGATGTTCAATGTACCTATGCCGATTCACAATACTGACTGGGGACTAACTGGTATATGAGTAGTTGTAACTACAGTATGTAATGTCTCTCCCATGTATCTCTTTCAGCACCTGTTATTCCTCAGACTGGACTACCTGGAGGTGGGCTGGGACCTGGTGCCGGAAAAGGAAAGGCTCCAAAAGGAGGAGTGCCAGGTGAGCGTGGGTTTATGAGACAATGCATGTGTACAATATCCGATGAAGGCCATTGGATCCAGTATAAAATCATTGATTTTATTGGTCTTTGCAGGTGTGGGGGTGCCTGGACTTTACCAAGGTGGCCAGGTGCCAGGACAAGGTGTGTATCTTCTATTCTTCTGAAAGTCCAAAGATCAAACCAACATGAATCACAATATATATCAAACAGAGTGTTTCACCATCCCCTCCCCTCTGGGGATTAATATAGGTTGATGTAACTCAGGGATCTGCATGCTGTGATATCCATTCTAGGGTTAAATATTTTACAAAAAAATTCTAACCTGATGGTCCATATATTAAATACATTTAATGAGCCCAAGCACACAAAATCCCATAGATGTAGCTAGCTGCAGTGCATTCGGAAAGTATTCAGACCCCTTGACTTTTTCTACATTTTGTTACATTATAAACTTATTCTAACATTGACTAGGAAAAACATTTATTTAATCAATACCCCATAATGACAAAGTGAAAACAATATATTTTTTTATTTACATAAGTATACAGACCCTTTGCTATGAGACTCAAAATTGAGCTCAGGTGCATCCTGTTTCCATTGATCATCCTTGAGATGTTTCTACAACTTGATTGGAGTCTATCTGTGGTAAATTCAATTGATTGGACATGATTTGGAAAGGCACACACGTCTATATAACGTCCAACAGTTGACAGTGCATGTCAGAGCAAAAACCAAGCAATGAGGTCAAAGGAATTGTCCGTAGACCTCCGAGACAGGATTGTATCAAGGCACAGATCTGGGGAAGAGTACCCAAACAATTCTGCAGCATTGAAGGTTCCAAGAACACAGGGGCCTCCATCATTCTTAAATGGAAGAAGTTTGGAAACACCAAGAATCTTCCTATAGCTGGCCGCCCGACCAAACTGAGCAGTCAGGGAGAAGAGCCTTGTTCAGGGAGGTGACCAAGAACCCGATTGTCCCCCTGACAGAGCTCCAGAGTTCTTCTGTGGAGATGGGATAACCTTCATGAAGGACAACAAATCTCTGCACCACTCCACCAATCAGGCATTTATGGTAGAGTGGCCAGACCGAAGCCACTCCACGGTAAAAGGCACATGACAGCCCGCTTGGCGTTTGCCAAAAGGTACCTAAAGAACTCTCAGACCATGAGAAACAAGATTCTCTGGTTGGATGAAACCAAGAACTCTTTGGCCTGAATGAGAAGTTTCATGTCTGGAGGAATCCTTGCACCATCCCTACGGTGAAGCATGGTGGTGGGGATGTTTTTCAGTGGCAGGGACTGGGAGACTTGTCAGGATCGAGGCAAAGATGAACAGAGAAAAGTACAGATCCTTGATGAAAACCTGCCGCAGAGCGCTCAGGACCTAAGACTGTGGCGAAGGTTCACTTTCCAACAGGACAACGGCCCTAATCACACAGGCAAGACAACGCAGGAGTGGCTTCGGGACAAGTCTCTGAATGTCCTTGAGTGGCCCAGCCAGAGCCCAGACTTGAACCCGATCAAACATCTCTGGAGAGACCTGAAAATAGCTGTGCAGTGATGCTCCCCATTCAACCTGACAGCGCTTGAGAGGGTCTGCAGAGAGGAATGGGAGAAACTCCCCAAATACAGGTGTGCCAAGCTTGTAGCGTCATACCCAAGAAGACTCATGGCTGTAATCGCTGCCAAAGGTACGTTAACAAAGTACTGAGGTAAGGGTCTGAACAATATCGCTGTCAAAGGTTCGTTAACAAAGTACTGAGGTAAGGGTCTGAACAATATCGCTGTCAAAGGTACGTTAACAAAGTACTGAGTAAAGGGTCTGAACAATATTTCTGTTTGTTTTTTTATTTCTAAAAAACCTGTTTTTGCTTTGTTATTATGGGGTATTGTGTGTCGATTGATGAATTTAAAAAACGGTTTAATACATTTTAGAATAAGGCTGTAATGGAACAAAATGTCGGGGGGAAAAGTGAAGGGGTCTGAATACTTTCCGAATGCACTGTATATGCTCTCTTGAGTAAATAAATGCAGCTGGCTCCAGTAGACAAATATTTTTTAGTGTGAACTGTATTAATGTACTGTATTGTATTATATAAACCATGATAAAGCAGAAGAGAACATGTGATTCTGGTGCAGCACACGTAGCCTACAAAGTTACAAGAATAGGCTAGAGAATTTGATTTTAACTTTGAAATATAATAGGGCCTATTTGCATAATTAGTAGGCTGATGCATATATACTTTTCATATTTCCCTTAATGTTATTAGCCTCCCTCCACTTTCTCTCTCTGTTGTTGTGTCATTCCTTCCTCGTTTTCAACAGTTAATTAAATACATTTTGTTTTCCTTATCTTCATCATTCTATTGACATCCTTGAGTAATATAGGACTATAATTAGATGCAGAAAGCTTTCAATTCGCTTCAGATTGAATGGTTATGGGTCTGAAAAAGTAACTGCTAAAGCCTACCGCCATCGCGCGTTCGCTCTCCTTTCAAACTACCCGTTCTATTGGCTGCTGTATATAACATTCAGCAAAAAAGAGCTTGTGTCCCTCTTCAAATAGTCTAGTGGTATCATTTTTTAAATTTATTATGTCCAGCAAGCTATTGTAGTCTAGCTTATCCTGCATGGGACTCCAAGAGCTAGGGAGCATTTTTTAAGGAGAGAGGCCAGCGGAGCAAAGCTGCGTGCGTATTGCGGAAGAGACGGAGGCTATAAATTAGAAGCTTATTATGCATAACCCATAATTCATTAGCTAAATATAAGGCTAATATTGCATTGAATGTATTACCTGAAATAGGTAGGCTATGAGATCTTTATATAGGGCTATATATCAATCTAGAACAGGATAGTTTATTTTGGATGCGCTTTGAATGGAGTTGATGGCAAGAGAGAGAGAAAAACTGTGAGTGAGCGCTGGCACGTGCCCTGATTTAAAGCAACAATATTCAAGTGATATTCTGTTTTAAAACTCTGCATCTGCAACTAAAATGATAATAATAATCTTTACAATTAAAAAACAAGGGGATCCCTGAAAGCCAGATGGAGATGTGTAAGTTAGACGAGCATTTGGTATTTATGTTACTGTAGCATAGGCTATGCTGTACCAAATGTAGGCCTACCTGTCACAAGAAAAATAGTTAGGTGTAAGTAGGTCTACATGCATTGTGAACTGTACTCCATATGGAGATGGGCTGTCTGTCCCCACCCTGAGTGTCATCATGCAGAGCCCGCAGAGGGAAGCCAGATTTAGACATCACATATCATTTAACGCCATGCTGTTCATATAAATCATTTATTATAATTTACCAGTTTCTCACAGTTATTTACCCCGGGAAAAGGGTGTGGTTTTAGGTGGTCAATCCCGTTAAATCTCGGTAAATCCCGCCATTCAACCTTAATCCATTCACTAGCTAATTCTCTGATCCCCTTCTCTTCATGTCTGCAGGGTTTGGTGGTCGTGGAGTGCTGCCTGGTGTGGCCACTGGGAACGGACTCAATCCCAAATCATGTAACATTTGATTGGGATACCTGTAGCATGCATCTACAGATCACATTGTTTTCATGTCTAGTCTGTTTCTCTGTCTGCCTGCCTGCATGTGTTTGCCTGTCCGTCTGTCTGCCTGATATGATTTGTCCTCTACAGTGCCAGGTGGAGGACAACAGGGACCAGGAGGCTCAGGTCGTGTTGGTTACGGAGGACCAATGCAGCCAGGAGTATTCCATGGATACCCACTCAAAACTCCCAAAACACAAGGTATGTCATCGGACAATTTAATGACTGCTAATGATATATTTTCTACTATCAATTCACAGGTAAAATGTTGATAATGAAGCTACATTTTCCAGTCCTTGCATTTACATCTTGGAATCTATAGAAATGGACACATAGCTAGTGTTAAAACAAGTGTATAGTCATTTGGCGTGTGCAGGTAAACTGGAGGTGGCAATCCTCCATTTAGTTATTTAAAAACAACTATGACTATTGTCCTTAAACGTCAATCATCCCAGTGTTTAATGGATGTTAAATGTCAGATGTTTGCAGTCACTATAAATGAAGTTGACACACTGTTGACCGTGCGTTGCAGTTCCTTTCCCTCCAGTGCACAGAGTGTCTTTTCCCCATCACCCCCATTATGGCCACATGCACAGCCCCATGCACGGCCACGGTCACATGAACGGCCACGTGCACGGGCGGTTCTATGGCTACCCCCCTCTATGGCATCAGGTCATGTATGGTGGGTTTATCATTGTGAATTGGCTGCTGAGAATCGTTCTCTTTTTGAGGCCTAGGTCCTGGCTTTGGGACAAGGGTGTTTTCTTTCCTCTTCAAAACTGAGTTGTTTTCAAAAATGAGACCCTTTTCACCATGTGTTGTTGCAGTCACATCATCACGTTCTAGGAAGACCTCAAAATCAGAACAATACATCTACCACCTTCCCCTCTAAGACGCTTCGAGAATCTGAAAAGTGCAATACCTCCGAACCGTAACCCACTAAAACTGTGATTGCTCCTGTCATGTATTGTGTGTAAGTTAGCTGCTTCACACCCATTCCCTATAAGGGACCGCCACTTCAATCAATGTCAGTTAATATTATGTGTGTTAAGACAACATGGTCTTAGTTATCTATTTACCGTATGTGGTCCCTCACAGGGAAGAGTGTCATACAGCCAAAAGCATATAGTAGGTTAGAGCTCTCCTTTGGCCTCCTCTCAGATCTGTAGTCACTCAGGGGCAATAGTAAGATCTGAGTGGACTGACAAATCCTCCTTGTCTGTTCCGTAGCTTCGTTTTCAGAATGTTTCTCGATGTTTGTAGCAGGCTAGGTCATATCTCTGAATCAAATCAACAGCGGTTTGATGAGAAACAAATGTAGCTGTGTTTACACATGCAAAAACCCAAACTGCTTCAGCTAAGACCTACTGGGCTCAAACCTTAACAATGATGTAGAGCTACTAACCCTCTACATTAGATGTATTAATGTTTCCTGCTGAATATACTTGAGTGTAATTGTGTGGTTTTATGTATTTGGATGGATCTGGAATGAATAAATCAGCAATAAATCAATACCTTAAAACAAAGACTGTTCAAAAACATTGAAGTAAGTAATTGATTTTCTGACAGTGTGCTAGCGGATATTCAAAATTACTTTAATTAATTAAATTTACTCTATTCCATTTATATGTCACCATGGTTTCCACAGGTGGCTATGGAGCGAAAGCTGGAGGAGCTGGAGGCAAACTTCCATTTGGTACAGAAAGTTTTTCATATGTAAATGTTTTAAGTATTGTGTTTGCATGTATGTGTAATTGTATGTGTGTAGATGATAGATGTTTCTCTCCACTTGTTTCAGGATACGGGGGCTTTGGTGGTGGTGGTGGAGCAGGCCTTCCTGGGGGAAAAGGAGGTCCTGGATCCAAGCCTGGATACCCCATTGGAACTGGTAGGGATTTGGAGAACACTTACACAAATATATGTGAAAATATATTTTAAAAGCTCTCTATTACTTAAATGAATTTGAAATGAGACCTGTAACTCTGTCTATGTTCCCCCACTCTCTGCAGGAGTGGGGACAGGAGGTCTTAACCCGGCCCAGGCTCAAGCTAAAGCTGCTAAATATGGTAATGATCACTATCACAGGGCTACTGAAATGTCTTTACTTCAACTACTAACTCTTGAGGTGTTTTCTCTCTCTCTCTCTCTCTCTCTCTCTCTCTCTCTCTCTCTCTCTCTCTCCACCCACCCCTAGGTGCTGGTTTGGGTGGTGTGCCTGGTGCAGGTGGAGCCTACCCTGGAGCGGGAGGAGCTTACCCTGGAGGTGAGAGAGAGAGAAAGAGAGTGTGAGAAAGAGATCTCTGACCTACTACTGTACCTGACAGTGTACAGTACCACCAAACAAAACTACTAGACAGGACAGCTACAGTTACTGCAGGACAGCAACATTACTACCACTAGATATTCAGAGGATACAAATGAAACATATAGCTTTTTCACTCTTTTTGTGGTCTATACTGACAGTGTATATCTAAAGCTGTTCAGATTATTATTATTTTTTTACGTTTCAGGATATAATCCTGCTGCAGCCAAAGCTGCTAAATATGGTAAGAAACATCACTCAGAACAGCAATATCAGAGTTTTAGATCGTAAGACTAGACTGAATGTGAGTCGTTTTCTTGTGACCCTCCACCATAGGAGTCCCAGGAGGTGCAGGGGGCGTCCCAGGTCTTGGATCAGTAGCAGGAGGAGCAGGAGGAGTACCTGGAGGGGTACCCGGAGGAACTGGAGGTACATATGAAAGAAACTGTACAACTTAAAAATCTGATAGACCTCTTACAGTGAGTTTAGTTTTTTGTGATGGCAGTTTGACTATAAAAATCTGGGTTTCTAATGCATAAACTTTTGCATTTCAGGATATAACCCTGCTGCGGCCAAAGCTGCTAAATATGGTATGAAAAATCTCTCAAAACAAGTGGTGGTACATAAATGTTTTATTTTCACATTTAAAGGGGTAAACAGCAGTTGCTACATAATTTAAAAAAAATGAATTAATGATACTGTTTATACCCACATATTCCTGAAGAATATAACATATAGATGCTTCCTTAGTTCAGCTGAACTGTCGTACCATCAGAATCCAAAATAAACGTGTTTTACTCCTTTGTTTGTAAACCTTTTTATTGTAAACAAATACTGCATAGCCTCAAAACAGTGTTAAAACTATAATGTTGATATCATGGATGGTCAGTCTTGCATCTGTAGCGCTGTCTATAAATTTGAGATTGATTTGTTATTGTTTGAACTGCAGATCATCCCTTTAACTAACTGTTCTTGTCTTGTCTTGTCTTGTCTTGCCACACAGGAGTTCCAGGGGGTGCAGGAGCAGGCCTAGGAGCTGGAGGACTTGGAGGAGTACCAGGAGGGGTACTAGGAGCTGGAGGACTTGGAGGAGTACCAGGAGGGGGAGGTGTACCTGGGGCTGGAGGTGAGCCTAAAAGTATACTACACATTTATCACTAATCTCATCTCAGTGGTGCTGCTCTTTACTGTGTAGATGAAGGACTTTATTCAGGTATGATATTGTAAACTAGATGGTTATATTTGGCAAAAATATTTAATCATTTTTAGACTATAAAAATCACGAGTGATTCACTTTTTGCATTTTAGGATATAATCCCGCAGCGGCCAAAGCAGCTAAATATGGTAAATGATCACTCAAAACAGCAACATCAGAATTGGTACATTGATTGAATTCATACTGTTAACTAATTTAGTTCCACTGTTAAATATCTGAATTTAGACATGCTTCTGAAATCCAATGGTTTTCTTGTGTCTCTCTACACAGGACTCCCTGGAGGAGGTGCAGGCGGTCTTCCAGGTGCTGGATCAGTTGCAGGAGGAGTAGGAGGAGTACAAGGAGCTGGGGCTGGAGGTACAGTAAGGAGCACCATTGGGGTGCAGGATGTCATGTAGTTTGACTCTACTCTATGTCTACTGTAATGGCTTGGCGGAATTTCCTTTTTAATGAATTAACGTTTTACATTTCAGGATATAATCCTGCTGCGGCCAAAGCCGCTAAATATGGTAAGAAACATCACCCGTAACAGCAACATCAGAGTTGGTACATTGGTTTTAGCTCATGCTGAAATGTCTGTCCACTTTTAACCAACCCTTGTTTTCATGTCACCCTCCCCCACAGGAGTTCCAGGAGGAGCAGGCGCAGGGTTAGGGGGAGCTGGAGGTAGGCTAAACACCTCTGAATGGAGGAACATACTACATACCTCTACTACAGTATGTTTGCCAAGCTATAGCTTAAACTAAAGTACAGTCATGTCCAAAATTATTGGCACCCTTGATAAAGATGAGCAAAAAAGACTGAATAAATAATACAATTATTGACCTATGCTTTCAAAACAATGGGGAAATTATATTATTTTATATTAATACAGTTGCTCAGACTGTTCTTGCGAGGATAACGACACTGAGCCTTTGTCTAAAATATTTTATGAGATTGGACATTGGGAGGGATCTTAGACCATTCCATTCCACCAGTCCGGAGACTGAGATGGCCATGGCAAAATATTGATTTTGGGGACAATTAACCATTTCTTTGTTGATGTTGATGTCTGTTTAGGATTATTGCCTTGATGAAAGATCCAATTACGGCCAAGCTTAAGTTCCATTTTTCGATGCCAAGCCCACCACTGGTGGGCATGGCCAAAGAGTTCTGTTTTTATGTCATATGACTATAGCACTACCTGGAGTTTGATAAACAGCATTGGCACTTGCCTTGGAACGGGTGCTATGGTCAGATGACATGAACATAGAGCTCTTTGGCCATGCCCACCACTGGTGAGTTTAGCATTGAAAACAGAAGCATATGCAGAAAAGTACCTCATACCTACTGTAAAATAGGATGGTGGATCTTTGACTATCTTTGGCTAGACAATAACCCAAAGCACTAATCAAAATCCACAAAGAAATTGATAATTTACCACAAAACCAGCATTTTGCAATAGCCATCTCAGTCTCTAGATTCGAACCCCATTGAATACCTGTGGTTTAAATTGAAGAGTGCAGTCCATAACCGCAAACAAAGGACATCAAGGTTGTGGAAAGGTTCTGTTTGGAGGAACAGTCTATGACCCCTCCCAACATGTTCTCCAATCTCATAAAACTCTGTATCTTTATCCTCGCAAGGAGAGGGTGCTAGAGTATTGAAAACAGGTGTGCCAATAATGTTTTATCTAGATCTATTTCTCTGAGCAATTTCAATTGTATTAATATCAATATAATTCCACCATTTTTTGGAGCATACAATATAGCTCAGTATTTGTGTTATTTATTTAATAAATGAAGAGTGCCAACAATTATGTACCCCACTGTACATTATCCCAGCTACTGGGCTCTGCATGAAGGTGATGTGCCTTGCTCAAGCAGACCCCAACCTGAGAGTTGGTAACCAGTGCATTTTGCCTGTAGACATCCTTGTATATGCATTATAATTCTGTATTGTCTTGACTTCTATCAAGTGCACTAACCTGGATTGGCACTGCAGCTTTAAACTCAATGTAGCAGATATCTTAACACCATTACCATTTTCATCATCTCTGAACAGGCTATGGAGCGGGAGCCAGGCCTCCCTATTATGGTGAGGATAACTAACCTAAACATCCCAAAGCTGCCCAGGCCACAGCCTTTACAATGCTGTTAACACACCATCACTGAAGGGCTTCGTTCTTTGGCTTAGCTAGCTCCAACTCACACTAGTCTTTTTTAATAATAGAAATTATCATGCTGTATAGTGTAATATACTGTATGGATGTTACCCTCCCTATAGGTGTTCCAGGGGGTGCTGGATTTGGGGGAGCAGGGACTTTTCCAGGGGCTGGAGGTACCTTGTCTAATTATTGCACTATAGTATCTTACGCTTGTAGCAATTTCATGAATTCATTCATAGCATAAACTACTGCTTGAGGAGACTCAGAAATTCATGGTAAGACAAATGTTCATGATCAAGTTCATTTGAATCATTAAGATGTACCGTCATTTCTACCCTCCAGACACTCTGTGCTGTCTGCTGCTACTTTATCGGGCTAGAAATGCAGTTGAATTTTGCTATTCCAGCCAGGAAGGATGATGTAAGTTAATTTAATTATTTTTTATTTTAGGATACAACCCTGCCACCAAAGCTGCTAAATATGGTAAGAAAACCACATTTGAAACAACTTCAGGCTCATTCAGTGTTGGTACATTGCTTAATTTATGCTGATATTTTTCTTGTGACCCTCCACCATAGGAATACCAGGAGGTGCAGGAGCAGGCCTAGGAGCTGGAGGACTTGGAGGAGCAGGAGGAGGGGTACCAGGGGCTGGGGGTGGAGGTATCTCATCATGGTCTAAGGCTTATAACAATTTTAATGAATCGATAGTATAAACCAGTTCTTGGCAACAGGATTATCTAAAGTGATATTTATATCTCATGATCTTATTACATTTCAGGATATGGGACTGGAAATGCAGTTTTGTTATATTATCCAAGTCAGGAGTGATGTTTTGAATTATTGTCATTGTTTTGTATTTCAGGATACAATCCTGCTGCCGCTGCCAAAGCTGCTAAGTACGGTAAGAAAATCACTCCATATCAGGCCAGACTCATTCAGTGTTGATACAATAGTTGAATTTGAAATCCAATGTTTGTTTTTTTCCTCAACCATAGGGGTCCCAGGAGGTGCAGGGGCAGGCCTAGGAGCTGGAGGTCTTGGAGGAACAGGAGGGGTACCAGCAGGAGGAGCTGGGGCTGGAGGTCAGTCATGATGCTTGACTTCTCCAATCCATTCACACTGTTTTGTATGCTACTGCATTATGTGGCTTGGAAAGTGTGACTTTGAAAATATTTTTTAAAATCTAATTTAAAATCTAATTTATTTGTAGGGTATAATCCTGCTGCTGCCAAAGCTGCTAAATATGGTAAAGAAGAAAAGTGACAAGTCTACTGTATCTTTTCAATTGTTAAGTTAGCCATGACTTAACAACAAAATCTTGATGTTTTCTACCTCAGGAGTCCCCGGAGGTGCAGGAGCAGGAGGAGTACCTGGAGGAGGAGCAGGGGGTGTACCTGGGGCTTTAGGATATAATCCTGCTGCAGCCAAAGCTGCTAAATATGGTAGTATTACTAAAAACACAAGGCTAGTCTCATTCAGTGTTGGTTTATGGTATACATGACTTTTAAATACAATAATCTTTCTCTACAACAGGAGTTCCAGGAGGTGCAGGAGCAGGTCTAGGAGCTGGAGGACTTGGAGGAGGGGGGGGTGCACCTTGGGCTGGAGGATATAATCCCGCTGCAGCCAAAGCTGCTAAATATGGTAGAAAAATCACTCAAAACAGCAACATCAGAGTTGGTACATTGGTTGAATTCATGCTGACATTTCAGGTTTTAAAATCAGATAATTTCCATGTGAACACACAGGAGTTCAAGGAGGTGTAGGAACAGGCCTGGGAGCAGGAGGACTTGGAGGAGCAGGAGGAATACAGGGAGTACCTGGAGGAGGAGCAGGGGTTGTCCCTGGGGCTGGAGGATATAATCCTGCTGCAGCCAAAGCTGCTAAATATGGTAAGAAAAATTCATAATGACATTTCTGTCAATGTTTTACAGTACTACCGTATGTCTGCTCATGACGTGTTTCCTGTGTTATAGGTCAGGGGGCTGCTGGTGGGCCAGGGGGTGGATATGGGGGTGTGCCTGCTGGAGGATATCCCAGGCCTGGGAGTACGTATACCAAAGGAAGGGTCTGGGGGAGGAGTGGAAGTAAAGGCAGTGTTCACACATACAATATGTATTTGTTCCTATGTACAATACATCTATATGTAGTTTGTAAACTTTGCATAGGGGTAGAGTTGGCTTTATATACAGGTTTAAGCTGTGGAGTTAGTGTGTTTGAGCAGAGGGTTTGGTTTTAAGGTAAAGTGGGGCACATTGCCTTATAGTGCTACTTGGTTGATGATGTTCCATGTTTTGACTGACAGGCTATGGGGGATATGGAGGGGCAGCAGGAGGGGCAGGAGCAGGAGGTACGTTTCTAATGATGCCAATTTGATATACTGTAATATCATGAATTGATAGCATAAACTAGTGTTAGTAATACTACTGTATCATGAGGCTTGGGATGCAAGAGTGATGTTTTTAATTGATAATTTATTTTACATTTCAGGATATAATCCTGCTGCGGCCAAAGCTGCTAAATATGGTAAGAAGAAGAAGAGTATACTGTATCTTAGGCAGTTCTGAATGGAGACATTATTTCAAAATAATAACAATTTCTTCTTGTGGTCCCAGGAGCTGGAGTAGCCGGCTTAGGAGCTGGAGTAGCCGGCCTAGGAGGAGCAGGAGGAGGGCCAGGGACTGGGGCTGGACCAGGATATGGAGGTTTGCAGAGAAGTTGAAATCTAATGTAATCTGGAAGAGTTAATACTGTTGGTTATGATTGGGGAGCTTTGGTCTGTCTTATCAAACCATTTATGAGGTCATTTATAAACATTGCTATTTGTTTTGTATTGCAGGCTATGGAGGATATGGAGGGGTACCAGCAGGAGGGGCTGCCGCTGCTGCCAAAGCTGCTAAATATGGTATTTTATCCTCTCCATGATTTTGAAAAATGTACTGCCTAACCGTTGTATTAATACACTGTATTGATACACTGCCGGTGGTGCCAAACCCCCTAAATAAATGACATTTTCCCCCACTGGGTTTCAAAGAAGCAACCATTAGATATTACATGTTGTTTAAACCACCAAATAATAACATCCTGAGCCTGATCTGTAGGAGTTCCAGGAGGAGCTGGCGTGGCCGGGAGAGCAGGAGGGGTACCCGGGGCTGGATATGGAGGTGAGTCCGTTTTGGCTTTGCCAAGGAAATGTACTGTACTATATGCTACACATTATGTTGATCTCTGTAAAGGGTAGCTTCCTAGACAGAGATGAAGACTTATCCTGGAATAGAAAACATTTTCATTGGACATTCTCCTAACCGCCCCCCAATTGTTTTAGTGAGTTCATAAATCAGGGATGATGTCTTTCATTTATAAATTTTTTGCATGTCAGGACATAATCCTGCTGCGGCCAAAGCTGCTAAATATGGTAAGAAAAAACACAGAAACATCAGAGTTAAACTTCTGTCTACTTTTAACTAACTATAATTTTCTTGTGACCCTCCACCACAGGAGTTCCAGGAGGTGCAGGAGCAGGCCTAGGAGCTGGAGGACTTGGAGGAGCAGGAGGAGGGGTACCAGGGGCTGGAGGACTTGGAGGAGCAGGAGGAGGGGTACCAGGGGCTGGAGGATATAACCCTGCTGCGGCCAAAGCTGCTAAATATGGTAAGATCACTCAAAACAATCAATCTCATTCATTATTGGTACATTGGTTGAATTTACGTCTGTCTTAAGTCGTGGTGTGACAAGTCTACTGTATCTTTGGCAGTTCTGAAGCTAGCTATAAAATCCAATTGTTTTCTTGTGGCCCTCTACCACAGGAGTCCCCGGAGGTGCAGGAGCAGGAATAGGAGCAGGAGGATTACCAGGAGGAGGATTACCAGGAGGAGGAGGGGGGGGTGTAACTGGGGCTGGTGGATATAATCCCGCTGCAGCCAAAGCTGCTAAATATGGTAAGATCACTCAAAACAGCCACATCAGAATTTGTACATCAGTTGAATTCATGCTCACATCTCTGGTTTTGAAATCATATAATTTCCTTGTGAACCTCTACGCAGGAGTCTCAGGAGGTGTAGGAACAGGCTTGGGAGCAGGAGGAGTACAGGGTGGAGTAGGAGCTGGAGGTATGTCAGAGGATGTGTGTGAATAGTAAAGACATCAGAAAGAGCTCCAACAGCATCACGGAGTTATCAAGGTGATTCAGAATACAGTGAAAATATGAATGATGTGATGCTTGTGATTGCAGGATATGATCCCGCGGCCAAAGCTGCTAAATATGGTAAGAGCCTCTCTTGTTCTGTCATAACTTTTAGTCTAGGTAATGCAGACCAGTGGAAGAACAATATTGTTTGTCTGTTCTGTGCGGTCTCTGTACAGTACCTAATATCTCGTTAGCGGAATCAAGATTTTCACCATAGCTCAAGAGATTATACTGTACCCTCACCTATGTTCTTACCTGCCCACAGGTAAGCCAAACGGGGTGGGCATCGGTGGAGAAGGTGTGCCAGCGCCAGCAGCGACTCCAAGTCCAGGTGTGGGCGTGGGTGGTGGTGTTGGAGGAACTGCCATTGAGCGCACTGACTTACCAGTGGGCACAGGGATACCTATCGCAGGCAAACCAGGTAAATGGATACTAGTTTCACCTTTGATTCTTGCTAGGTTTATTTTTCCTAGCCTAGATAGTTCCTTCAGGATCATTCCTAGTACTACACAACTAAGTTCCTAATGTGACACTATGACCCATAACAGGTAGATCCACATGTTTTGCGCTCAACAAGACTTTGGATTTAATTAAACTGTTTTCTCATTGATCAGTGCAAATACTGTATATCAAAAGCTACAGAGTAAGTGTTAGTTACTGCAGTGGTTCTCAAACTTTTCAGGGACCCTTTTTGTGATAGAAAACTCATCAGAGACCCCCTCATAATAAGAACAAAGCTCAAGTGAGTTAAAAAATAGCATACAAGGAGTGTAGTAAACTATGACGTTGGCAGTGCATGGCCGGATGAACCAAGTCTCGGACCCTGGGAAGGAACATTTTCCTGCAATTCTACACATTTTGTCATGGGGCAGAGAGAAAACGTTACCGTTTTAAAGCTTAAATTACAGTGCAGTTAAAACAATTTGGGGGGAATACAAAAGGTATAATGTAAAAAGATTGGTATTTGGCAGAGTACTGTGGATACCAATATCCATGTGAGCCTGACAGGCCCATGTTGCCCAGGGTTAAGAACATACATTGTAGATTAATAATATTACATTGTATTGTATTGTATTGTATGACACCTTCTAAACTTATTCCACAGATCCCTTGGCCAAAATTAGTTTAATCTGTTGTTGTTAATAATATTAATAAAAAATATATATGTAAAAAATAATAATAATTATAATCTGTCCGTGGACCCCTGCAGTACCTCAGACCCCCTTTTGAGAACCCCTGAGTTACTGTATTTTAAATATACACTGTATTTTACAGAGCTGTTAAAAAAGCAGTAATTACTGTACCATAGAAAGCCATGCAAATATATTTTTTATTCAATCATAGAGACTGATTATAATGCAAGTTTTGCTTTTTGTTTGATGTACTGTATAACCTGACAAAACCCCATCAGACTTTTCCAGCAGGCCTCAGCAGGACATCAACGGCCTACAGACACAGGCTTAGCATCCTATCTAACTCCCCCCTCCTCTACCACTACCACTGCTGTCTGGCTAACTGCGCTCCACTGCAGGTGTATCATACAGCAACGGCAGTATCACGCAAGCCAGTCCCCTGCCCTATCTCCTCCCAAACCCCAAACCTCTTTCCCCCCTATCTCCTCCCAAACCCCAAACCTCTTTCCCCCCTATCTCCTCCCAGACCCCAAACCTCTTTCCCCCCTATCTCCTCCCAAACCCCAAACCTATTTCCCCCCTATCTCCTCCCAAACCCCAAACCTCTTTCCCCCCTATCTCCTCCCAAACCCCAAACCTCTTTCCCCCCTATCTCCTCCCAAACCCCAAACCTCTTTCCCCCCTATCTCCTCCCAAACCCCAAACCTCTTTCCCCCCTATCTCCTCCCAAACCCCAAACCTCTTTCCCCCCTATCTCCTCCCAAACCCCAAACCTCTTTCCCCCCTATCTCCTCCCAAACCCCAAACCTCTTTCCCCCCTATCTCCTCCCAAACCCCAAACCTCTTTCCCCCCTATCTCCTCCCAAACCCCAAACCTCTTTCCCCCCTATCTCCTCCCAAACCCCAAACCTCTTTGCCCCCCTCTCTTCTCCCAAGAACCTGAAACATGAGACAGCTTAATATCTGTTCTGCTAGTGCTGTCCCCTTTAGTGTCATTGTATGATCCAATAGCTATTCACCACCTGGAGCTGGAGCTTATCCCATATCCATGGCAGTGCCAAGGATCCCCATAATCGCTTCTGCTCTATGCTAGTTTTCAACTGCAATGGATGAAACTGGAACCTGTTGTCTTTTGGCAGATCCCACACCTATTGGCACACAGGCCACAGAGGCCCCAGAGCCAGAGCCCAGTAAGACTTGCTGCTGTCTGTGTTTGCATGATAAAACCATTTCTGACTAAGGACATAGTTACACTTCATTTGAAGAGTGTAGTATACACATGTGTTCTTTACAATTCCTTACATAAGCATTTCATAACATTTAATGCGATTACTTATTGGCTTTTGATAAACATTCAATCCATATGACAGTTGTTAGCGGTTGATTCTGTTAGATTCCTTTGTGAAAACATTGTAGTGTTTTGGCCTCCTGCTAAAAAAAATGTAGAGGAATGTAAAGTAATGCTCATGTGGATGTTGACAAAATAATGTGATGCCAATGTATTTTCTAGACGTAGTTTGTCCTCTTAAAACGCTCCGCCTCTCTGTCCCCCAACTAACTTTGCAGCTCGCTGCGCTTGAAATGTCTCCTATTTCTGCTCTTTCCTCCCTCCCTTGCTTTTTAACAAATAAAATGAATCTGATACTTGTCAATACTTGATTGACTTATACTTTAATGTTACTGGTTACTGTTAATGTTACTGGTATGAGACTGTATTGTGACAAGCTTCTCCTCCACAATAAAGATTGCTCCGATGAAGATTGTGCCTGATATCCCTATAGATACGTACTGTATGCACTCACCCTTTCTCCTTGGTAGTTAAAGTCCTATCTCCCTCTATCTTCTACAGCAGGGGATCATATCCTTGCTATTACCTGATGTTTACTTACAGTACTGTATTCTAAATACCACATTGTTCGAAAAAATATATATGAGAACATTGGACACAAAAGTACATATTACTGTGTCATTCTTTCAGCACATATGTTTGGAGCCCCTGCTTTAGATGTGTTATTCACAGTAGGGGAACTAACATTTGTGTAGCTTTACGGTATTTCATTTTGTTTGATTTTCTCTCTGTCTGGTTGCATCTCAGATAGAGTACTTTGATACAGTACTTTATTGTTAATTTCCATGGAAATGCATAGTATAAGTATTCCACGTCATTGATGAACTTTCTGTTGGTTTGCTGCAGGTGCCACAGGATTACCAGGAGGTATGTATTAGACCATTACCACTGCAGAACAATTGTTGTAGTTTTTTAGGAAGCCAACATCAATTATACTTTATATTCAATAGTTTTGCAACATATGTAATTAGAATCACTGAACATTTTATTTTAGTTTTTTGAGTGGTAAGTTATTCTATTTTGGAGTAACTTTTATAACTGTCATAATTATGACCCAACTGGTAATAATTTACCTGATTGCCTTCACAGTTGGTGCTGGGGTTCTTCAACCTAGTGGTAAGTATTGAAATAGATACTCCTGACAGCGTACAATTCCTTCTGCATAAAAATGGTGTCCTTACTTGTACCTATCAAACTTTCTGTACTTTCTTATATTTTCTTCTTATCTTATCTTTGAAGAGCAATATTAGATGCCTTTACTGTCAGCTCACCTTCATTGTTCATGACCTGTGATTATTTTTGCATTCACTGTACAGTCAAACATTAGTAGGGGTTTTGATTTATCATTACTTAGAACGGATATGCCTCTGTAACTGTGTGTTAAAGACGTTTCACTTTGTTTCCAGCTGGTACAGGCCCAGCTCAGCCTGGTGAGTGTTGTGTCCACCATAGCAGACCTGGGTTCAAATACTATTGTTTTTCTTTCAAATACTTCTCATGTAGTTGCTACTGGAGTACAGCAGCCTGGAGGTTAGGTGTCTCAATAGTGGGGACTATAAGGAGCAGAGTATGTGACATTGTTTGGCCACATGGTGGCGACAAACTCCTGCAGGCAATGCTGTTAAGTAGTTTGTTTCCAGTTGCAAACGGAAATTACAATAATAATAATAATTTGGTGGGTGTTTATATTTGTCCTATTTCACATGTGCATTATAGACACGTGTGAATTGGAAATGTGTTTTTTGCATATCCCAACTCCCCCTGAGACACCCTTGGAGAGTGGGGTCAATGCCATGGTCAGCCATTATCAACGGCGACACTGGAGCAATTAGGGCTAAGTGCCTTGCTCAAGGGCACATCGGCAGATGTTTTACATTGTCGCCTCGGGGATTCAAACTAGCGACCTTTCAGTTTCTGCCCCAAAGCTCTAACTGCTAGACTTTATATTATTTACAGGTGTGGGTGTCGGAGCAGGTGGCAAAGCTCCTAAACCGCCTGGTGCAGGTAAGCATTCTGAAACCCTGAAACACTATATTATTGCAGTAGTATTACAGCACTGGTTGTTTACAACTTCAAATTGATACCATCAACTCAGATCCATAACCCATCCAGTAATGTGATTGAACACTTTTACATGCCTATATAAGATGTATTAACCCCTATGCACATTCATGTAGTAGTGATGTACCAACCCTCATACACACGATTCAGAATAATATGCTTAGTTATTGGTCAGGTAAGGATGTTATTACCTTCTTTACGTACAGTAAGTCAGTAGCAGGAGTTGTTTACACACAATGAACAGCAGCATCAGCCCTTTTCACTGGTCTAATGCACCAAAACATCCAATTAAGACTAGACTGCTACTAAAAGGAATTATGATTCCATGGTAATATATCATATATGAATAATGCTGACCCAGGCCACAATTTTTGTTGACATACCTAAAATGTGTTAGCCATTGCAAGACAGTCATATTGATTAAAGATATACAGAGATAAGTACAAGTCAACAGCATATGATAGTAAAAGGTGCAGTTATATTTGCTAGTAGTCTTGGGCCTTTATAAATCAAATCAAATCAAATGTTATTTGTCACATGCGCCGAATACAACAGGTAGACCTTACAGTGAAATGTTTACTTACAAGCCCTTAACCAACAATGCAGTAAGAAAAATACATTAAGTGCTAAGAAACTATTTACTCAAATGAACTGAAGTAAAAAATAAAATGTAAAATGTAAAATACAAATAAAAAATAACAGAAATAGAAAAATAACATATAATTAAGGAGCAACAATAAAATAACAGTAGCGAGTATATACACAGGTTAGTTGAGGTAATTGAGGTAATATGTACATGTAGGTAGAGGTAAAGTGACTATACAGAGAGTAGCAGCAGCGTAAAAATGGGGGTGGGGACAATGCAAATAGTCCGGGTAGCCATTTGATTGGGGATAGAAGCTGTTAAGAAGCCTTTTGGACCTAGACTTGGCGCTCTGGTATTGCTTGCCGTGCAGTAGCAGAGAGAACAGTCTATGACTAGGGTGGCTGGAGTCTTGGGCAATTATTTGGGCTTTCCTCTGACACCGCCTGATATAGAGGTCCTAGATGGCAGAAAGCTTGGCACCAGTGATGTACTACGCCGTATAAGGTGCTGTTGGGACGTGTAATATTAAAGAATAGACCGAATCTAGACATGTGGATGCAGTCATCCTTATACATTCACATGTGTGTTATGTGCATTTTTTGAAACCCATGCCTTATGAGGTAAAGCTTTAGGGTGAACCTGCCTGAACTGCTGTGAATGTGTTGAATATGTTATCTCTGTCTCAGCTAGCTGGGTATCTCCTTCACTAGAGCCAAAAAGAAAACAATTCAGGCCTACATGTATATATTTTTGTGAACCATTTCTGTTGAGCATTTAAATACATATTTGGACTACAACATAAAATGAAGGCCCATGTATGATTATTGGCCAACAAATCTTAAACTAGATGAGAGCGCAAAATGAATGTCTGAAGTCTTAAACCTGAAAGGCCTTGCATGACTGAATCTGCATTTGGATGTTCTCATTTATTGTCTTAACTAACATTCTTTGACTGAGCCATTCATTAGCGTCCCCTGGTGATGAGGTCATCATGTCAGGAAATAAGCTGCTTTTCTTTGTCGTCATGATTCAGGGGGATACCCGTATGGTGGTTATGGACAGGGTATGTATGAGAGAGGAGAAGAGCAAACCACAACCTTATCACTGCACTAGCAGCAAGCAGACACACTCTGCTTAAACACACACACAAACACACACACATCTCTGTTTTTATTTCAAACTACTGTATGACTTCACTGAGATGTGACCTTGGCTTGATCCATATATTGCAGGAAATAATACAGATAATACAGATCCTTACACCATTCAGTATTTTATACAGGCAGAATTCATCAATCCACTACACACATTATGAGTGATATGCTGATTTAATCATACATTATGATATGCTGATTTAATGATGGAACATGACTCATTCTTTACATTAATCAATAATAGGATTTATTCACATCAATTAATCATAGGACTGATTCATATGCAATGGACAGCAGTATCAGCCTCTTCTCTGTAAATTAATGCATCAAAGATCTGATCAAAATTAGGATTGTATGGCCAGGCCAGGGATAAGCTGTGTAATATTTTGACATGTTGAAAGCATATTAAAGTTTATTATATAAGCAGGGGTCAGCTAACTTTATTGGAATTAGTATGCTAGCTACATGACCTGACGGAACCACTCGCTGGTGCTCCCTTGTCAGGAATAAAGCTGCTTTTCTTTCCATCATGATTCAGCAGGACGACTCCCGTATGGTCATGGACAGGGTATGTATGAGACAGGAGAGGAGGAGGTGAGAGGAGGAGAGGATAGAAGGCCACTCCACCACATCCTCTTCAAACTAGTATTATAAGCAAAGAAAGAAAACAACAAACACTAGTTTGAACTGTACCAGATGTACTAGATCGTGAACTCTGACCTCTAGGCTGACCTCACAGTATACCTCTTATGTCATCACTTTAAAAGCTTCACACAGTCTGTAGGTCTTCACTATCAAATCACAAGGTCATGTTGAAGAGATTATTGTTGATAGAGCTAGGACAATAAAGCTTGTG
Source organism: Oncorhynchus kisutch (assembly GCF_002021735.2). Classification (NCBI taxonomy): domain Eukaryota; kingdom Metazoa; phylum Chordata; class Actinopteri; order Salmoniformes; family Salmonidae; genus Oncorhynchus; species Oncorhynchus kisutch. The sequence goes on from NC_034191.2 coordinate 29,905,283, forward strand.
TGTGACATTCAGCATAGACAGGAGGTACTGTAGTTAGCAGTACTGTATAGTCCTCTCCACCATCATTCATAATTCCATCTCAGATCAGTGTCCCATCCCACAGCTTTGATGGTACACTACAGTAGTGGCATCCCTTCCAGCCCCACACCCGACCGACCATATGTTATGTCCATGGGGTTTTAATGGCATATATTGCTCCACAGGTGCAGGTGGATATCCCTATGGAGGAGGCTATGGAAGTAAGCCAATTTCCCTATCTGCATCATTGTAATGGAGTCTCAAACTTAATTCACAAAGACCATGTGTGGCCTAAGGTTACTTTCTACTCAGACTAAATCCCCATCACTGTAATTGTTTTATTCATGTATTTGTCCATTAATCTCAATACATTTCCGTATCCCTGGTGATACAGTCACTGTGGCATTACAGTCACTGTGGAGTAGAGAGTAAAAATAGGCTGTGCGGATTACATTTATGATCTCTGTATTTCCTCAGCTCCATACGGAGCAGGAGCTGGACAACTTCCTGGAGCCAAGCCCCTGAAACCTCCAGGTGTGTATCAGTGCATGACTGTGTCATAAGAAGTGTTGATCGAAGATGTAGCTACAGTACAGTGAGCTCCAAAAGTACAAATGTTTTGTTGTTTTGTCTCTGTACCCCAGCGCTATGGGTTTGACATGATACAAAGTGCAGACTGCCAGCTTTAATTTGAGGGTATTTTCATCCTAATTGGGTGAACCTTTTAGAAATTGCAGTACTTTGTGTATGTACATAGTCCCCCCACTTTAGGGGACCAAAGTATTTGGACAAATTCACTTATGTGTATTCAAGTAGACAAAGGTTTACTATTTGGTCCCATATTCATAGCATGCAATGATTGCATCAAGCTTGTGACTCTACAAACTCTACAAAATATTCTTATTTTCAATCAAATTGACTCCAAAATTACACAATACATTATTTACAATGAATTTCTATTGGACACTAAATAATCTGAAACACAACCAAAAAAACAGCAAATGCTTCCAACAGTTTGTAGAGTCACGAGCTTGATGTAATCATTGCATTCTAGGAGTATGGGACCAAAAACTAAACTTTTGACTACTTTAATACACATATAAGTGAATTTGTCCCAATACTTTTGGTCCTCTAAAATGGAGGGACTATGTACAAAAAGTGCTGTAATTTCTGAACCGTTTACCTTAATGGATGAAAATTAAATTAAAGCTGACAGTCTGCACTTTAACCTCGTTGTCGTTGTATCATTTCACATCCAAAGTGCTGGAGTACAGAGTCCCAATACTTTTGGAGATCACTGTATATAATCTCACTCACTGTGTTTTGTATCTCTCCTGTAGTTGTGGGAGGAGCAGGCGGTGTGGCTGGAGGAGCAGGTATTCCTCTTACTGGAGCCGGTGGTGGTGTAGGTATGGGATCAGTTTCGTACGCGTCTTAGGAAATAAGCAAGCTTTCTGTGTAACTGAGCCAACATCCACAATGTCCCTATAATGGAGCCGTATAAAGAGACATGTTGAGTTAAACCCCATCCCATAAGTTCAATAATGTCTTACTGTAACTCTATACTCCCTAACCTCAGATCAACTCTATATAACATTGTGTTACATGCAGGGCATTCGGAAAGTATTCAGACCCCTTCCCTTTTTCCACATTTTGTTACGTTATAGCCTTAAAATCAATGTATTAAATACCTTTATTTCCTCATCAATCTACACACAATGCTCCATAATGACAACACAAAAACAGGTTTTTAGAAATGTTTGCAAATGTATTAAAACTATAAAACCTTATACGTTTTTTAGCTTTATACGTAAATACTTTATTTACGTATTCAGACCCTTTGCTATGAGATTCGAAATTGAGCTCAGGTGCATCCTGTTTCCATTGATTATCCTTGAGATGTTTCTACAACTTGATTGGAGTCTATCTGTGGTAAATTCAAATGATTGGACAAGATTTGGAAAGGCACACACCTGTCTATATAAGGTCCCACAGTTGACAGTGCATGGTCAGAGCAAAAACCAAGCCATGAGGTCCAGGGAATTGTCCATAGAGTTCAGACAAGATTGTGTCGGCGTACAAATCTGGGGAAGGGTACCAAAACATTTCTGCAGCATTGAAGGTCCCCAGAAAACAGTAGCCTCCATCATTCTTAAATGGAAAAAGTTTGCAACCACCAAGACTCTTCTAGAGCTGGCCGTCCGGCCAAACTGAGCAAAAAGGGGAGAAGGGAGGTGACCAAGAACCCGATGTTCACTGAGAGAGCTCTAGAGTTCCTATGTGGAGATGGGAGAGCCTTCCAAAAGGACAACCATCTCTGCAGCACTCCACCAATCAAGTGTTTATGGTAGAGTGGCCAGACCGAAGCCACTCCTCAGTAAAAGGCACATTTGCCAAAAAGCACCTAAAGGACTCTCAGACCATGAGAAACAAGATTCTCTGGTATGATGAAACCAAGATGAACACTTTGGCCTGAATGTCAAGCGTCACTTCTGGAGGAAAACGGGCACCATCCCTATGGTGAAGCATGGTGGTGGCAGCATCAACGACCCTAAGCACACAGCCAAGACAACGTAGGAGTGGCTTCGGGACAAGTCTCTGAATGTCTTTGAGTGGCCCAGCTAGAGCCCGGACTTGAACCCGATCGAACATCTCTGGAAAGACCTGAAAATAACTGTGCAGGTACACTCCCCATTAAACCTGACAAAGCTTGAGAGGATCTGCACAGAAGAATGGGAGAAACTCCCCAAATACAGGTGTGCCAAGCTTGTAGCGTCATACCCAAAAAGACTTGAGGCTCTAATCGCTGCCAAAGGAGTACTGATTAAAGGGTCTGAATATGTAATATTTCCGTTTTTTTTTTTATACGTTTGCAACAATTTCTAAAACCTGTTTTTGCTTTGTCATTATGGGGTATTGTGTGTAGATTGACGAGGGGAGAAAACAATTGAATTCATTTTAGAATAAGGCTGTAACGTACTGTAACAAAATGTGGAAAAAGTCAAGGGGTCTGAATACTTTCCAAATGCACTGTAAATCTGGCAACATAAATCTCTGGTATTCCCTACACAATGAGGTCATCATGTCAGGAATAAAACTGCTTTTCTTTCCACCATGATTCAGGGGGATACCCGTATGGTTATGGTCAAGGTGGTTATGGACAGGGACAGGGTATGTATGAGAGAGGAGAAGCAGGCCAGCTCAATATTGTATTCCCTTTTACCTCACTCTGGCCTCTCAGAGTGACCATTGTCCAGGAAATGTCATTGGCTTGCACTTCCTGTGACCAATGAGGCGATAGGAGCGGTGACTGTGACAGACACCAGAGCCAGGAATGAGATGCCAAAGGGACTGTGTGTCTGAAACCCCATTACCCACTGAGCTAGAAACACCCTTTCCAAACCAAACCGCTGAAACTCTAATTTCCCCTCAAACAGTTACAAAGCTACAAGTTATGCGGTTGTAGCTTTGTAACAACACAAAGCTTGACCATAGCCGGGGAAATGGCTTGTCCTTAACTGCCTAGTGTAGCTAGATAGGTTCAACTGTCATCAACAGTTGCTGATTATATAAAGCTACAGATACTGTAATAACTAGCTAGTAGCTAATAACTACAGTTGAAGTCGGAAGTTTACAGACACCTTAGCCAAATACATTTAAACTCAGTTTTTCACAATTCCTGACATTTAACACCAGTAAAAATTCCCTGTCTTAGGTCAGTTAGGATCACCACTTTATTTTAAGAATGTGAAATGTCAGAACAATAGTAGAGATATTTTTTTATTTCAGTTTTTATTTCTTTCATCACATTCCCAGTGGGTCAGAAGTTTACATACACTCAATTAGTATTTGGTAGCATTGCCTTTAAATTGTTTAAGTTGGGTCAAACTTTTCGGGTAGCTTTCTACAAGCTTCCCACAATAAGTTGGGTGAATTTTGGCCCATTCCTCCTGACAGAGCTGGTGTAACTGAGTCAGGTTTGTAGGTCTCCTTGCTCGCACATGCTTTTCCAGTTCAGATTTTCTATAGGATTGAGGTCAGGGCTTTGTGAATGCTACTGCAATACCATGACTTTGTTGTCCTTAAGCCATTTTGCCACAACTTTGGAAGTATACTTGGGGTCATTGTTCATTTGGATGACCCATTTAGGACCAAGCTTTAACTTCCTGACTGATGTCTTGAGATGTTGCTTTAATATATCCACATAATTTTCCATCCTCAGGACGCCATCTATTTTGTGAAGTGCACCAGTCCCTCCTGCAGCAAAGCACCCCCACAACATGATGCTGCCAGCCCCATGCTTCACAGTTGGGATGTGTTCTTCAGCTTACAAGCCACCCCCTTTTTCCTCCAAACATAACGATGGTCATTATGGCCAAACAGTTCTATTTGTGTTTCATGAGAGGACATTTTTCCAAAAAGTACAATCTTTGTCCCCATGTGCAGTTGTAAACCATAAACCATAAACCGTAAACCGTAAACCAGTTGTAAACCAGCTTTTTTATGCTGGTTTTGGAGCAGTGGCTTCTTCCTTGCTGAGCTGCCTTTCAGGTTATGTCGATATAGGACTTGTTTTACTGTGGATATAGATACTTTTGTACCCATTTCCTTCAGCATCTTCACAAGGTCCTTTGCTGTTGTTTTGGGATTGATTTGCACTTTTCGCACCAAAGTTCGTTCATCTCTAGAACGCTTCGTCTCCTTCCTGAGCGGTATGACGGCTCTGTGGTCCCATGGTGTTTATACTTGCATACTATTGTTTGTATAAATGAATGTGGTACCTTCGGGCGTTTGGAAATTGCTCCCAAGGATGAACCTTGTGATTATTTTTATTTATTTTTTCTGAGGTCTTGGCTGATTTCTTTTGATTTTCCCATAATGTCAAGCAAAAAAGCACTGAGTTTGAAGGTAGGCCTTGAAATACATCCACGGGTACACCTCCAATTGACTCAAATGATGTCAATTAGCCTATCAGAAGCTTCTAAAGCCATGACATCATTTTCTGGAATTTTCCAAGCTGTTTAAAGGCACAGTCAACTTAGTGTATGTAAACTTCTGACCCACTGAAATTGTGATACAGTGAATTTTAAGTGAAATAATCTGTCTGTAAACAATTGTTGGAAAAATTACTTGTGTCATGCACAAAGTCGATATCCTAACCGACTTGCCAAAACTATAGTTTGTTAACAAGACATTTGTGGAGTGGTTGAAAAATGAGTTTTAATGACTCCAACCTAAGTGTATTTAAACTTCCGACTTCAACTGTACCTAGTGTGGGAAATTTCACCCATGTTCTTAGTGGAGGATTAGTCTCGCCCACTAGATGCCACCTGGCATGAGGCTATTGGAGAACTAATCCAGTCGCATGTTTCAGGTGCGAGGTATCCTGCTGGTGTTGGTCTGGGAACAGGGGCAGGAGCAGGTCAAAAAGCACCCAAACCCCCAGGTAAAAACCCTGACACATAAAGCCCAGCTTTGTACTAATTACACGTTTTAGTCTTACTTATCCAATCTAACTCATATGAACAACTTAGCACAGTGTTGTTATCTTTATTTTGGAGTAGAGTTATCGTAAAAGTAGTAAGAAATGTTGATCATTGAGTCATATCAACTCCAGACACTGGATCCCCCAGGGTACAGTACTGTAGGGCAAGACATAGAAGAAACCAGTGGAGACTCCCAGTGGAGACTGATTACTGTCAGAGGCAGAGTTAGTTTGTAACGGTTTTTGCAACATCAAAGTGTGACGGTTTAGAGCTAGCAGCACAGACCTCTGGAGAGTCGTTCTATTCTGCCCATAACAGTACTGCGTGAGCTCTGCCAGGGGAAGTAGGATTCCATCATTGTATACAAGATGTTCCTGCCTACAGTTTAGCCATATTCGACAGCAGACCTGGGTTCAAATAGTATTTGAAAATCGTTCAACTATATCTCAACTCTTCAGTAATGCTCCACTCTCTCCTGTTCAATAGGTTATGGTAACCTGGGTGCTGGTGGTGCTGGTTATAATCCAGGTGAGACTGACTGTCCTGCTGTAGTTTCTGTAGTTTACTGTAGTTAATTGTGAGGTTTCATCCTCATGTTCATAAACTGGTAAAAATGCACACACATAGGTAGCAGGATAGTGTCACCTCACTAAGACTCACTGTCAAAACACTGTGATGAAAAGACTTCTCTGACAAGTCAGACATCGCAAGACTAGCAAGGCACATATCATGTCTTCATATGGTTAGGATTATGTTGACACATTGGCAGGGTTTTGACTATGTTCAGGATTGGAAGTGTATCACCAAGGTTGTGGAACTTTCAGCATCCTCTCCTCTCCTCCTCTCCCTCGCTGTTCGGGATGAATGTTATCACGCTGGTCCAGCAGTGGAGAGACTGCTCTCTGCCTCAGGCTCCACGGATACTGACTAGTCAATGCCTGCAGGCTATTATCCACCAACCATTGGTCAAATATTCCCTGACACAGAGAGCAGAGCACCCCACAGTACAACATATTGCCTGTTTCACATGCTATCACATATGGTACAACTTTGCTAATACTGTATGCAAATGTTGTTACCCAAGGAGAATTCAGCACCATTAGCCTTTTGATAAATACTGTAGCTAAATAGTTTGAATAAACACACTGGCCTGGTAAATATGCATTCACAATGCATATGACCTGATGCTACCTCTCAGTTCATACTGTATGTTGTCATTTGACTGGTTGTGTTCTGGGCTTGGCCATTGATTGTTGAGGAAAAAGCCATGCTTAAGTTAAGTCTGACACCAAAGCTGCAGTAGGGTATGTAACCCTGTCTAAATGTAGACCAGTATATACATTGTATACAGTATATGTAGTGTTGCTTTGTGTTGTTGTTTTGTTCATTTTTGCTGTGTTACCCTTGCAGGTGCTGGTGCGGTCCCAAATTACGGAGGTGGCTACCCACAACAACGGGGCTACCCACAGCAAGGTGGCGGCTACCCACAGCAAGCCTACCCGGGTAACGTGTATAACCGCTATATGTGATAATCAGATGCACTGTGTGTACAGTATGTGTACATAAACATGGGGTTATTGTTATTACAGTATCTCTTATGTATAGCGTGTGTGTGTGTGTGTGGGGGGGGGGGGGGGGGTGATGGTCATTTTCCATAAAGGTTATTTTGTATTGCATGTTTTGTATTGTGAACCCCAAGGATCATCGTGAACACTGACGGTGCCATTTATCAGTGGCAACTACCACAGAGACAACAGCACAGAGCCATTTATCATCTAGAGAGACAAGGGGAAAAGGAGAAAAACCGTTTTTAGCTGTTATAGCTTTTTACAGAGAATGGGATGTTGTGACCCAGGAACTATAAAGATAAAAGTAGAACAAAAAGAACTTGTGGTTTGAACCAAATTTGATAGATGTGTTCGATTTATTGTATTTGTTCATCTTTACTATCCAGTGAAGATAGCGGAAGCAAGGGCATTCACTTTGAGTTCCCCTTTGTAAGCATGCCCCAATCATTCACTTACAGTAAATGTAGAGAAGTGTTGATTGGCCGTAAGTTTAGACTTTTGACAGACTTGACATAATTTTGCAAAACTGAGTTTAATACTAAGAAATAGTCGCCAACAGTTATTTCAAGGTCAAATAGGCTAGCCCCTCAACAGAACCATCAAAAGAATAGCTGTCAATTAAACCTGACCTATTATCCTGACCACATATGCCCACTGGCAACAGGGGTGTGAGCCTTGTCTCAGCCACCCTCTGTCTATGCCCCTACTATCTGTCTCCCTCTCTACATTTCCAGCTGCACTGTAAATACAAAATATAAAAGCAAAAATTCAACCTGACTCAGAGTGCTGGTGGATCTTTCACTGCCCATGATTACCCCTGTTTCTGCCTGCATCAGGAAGTGAACTAAAGCCGAATTGTCGACAGACAAGTAACCCAGAACGACAGACAGCCCTCAGGCCTGTTGCTTTCCTATTAGAGCTAACCAGAGAAAGAGAGAAGGGAACTGATCTAGAGACAATTGAAAGGAACAGCCAACTTCCCCATACCTGGTTTAGTTTCCCCTAATTAAATTAATTGAGGGGGAACATTGGGTGCTCTGAGCACTTAAATGTTTATGAAAATAATCATCATTGTTTTTTGATTGAGGTGGTGTTTGGAATGTTGGTCTCTCTCTCTCTCTCTCTCTCTCTCTCTCTCTCTCTCTCTCTCTCTCTCTCTCTCTCTCTCTCTCTCAGAGCGTAGTCCCTAATTACTCTCACGTTTACTGTAGCTTCTGTGAATCAGATAGCTACTCTGACCATGCAAATCAGGTATTAATGTTTTGCTACCATGGTGTAAATATTGCCCACACACAGAAAACATCAAACACTCCTGGTAACCTCCTCAATTTACAGCTTCAAATGTAAAAGTCCCAATTCCTATTATTACTGATGATATAGAGTTAACTTGAATTGTCAATGACTTTTGTCTGGCAACATGATGATGATGATGTCTAGCACTATATTTGAAATGAAGCAAATCTCTATTGGTAGCTTTTTTTCTTTTAACATATAAATACCGTTCATTTCCAATTTCTTACATTTGACATGATTAAAAATAATGATTTAATTCAGCATGTCTCAATGGTGTGACCACCCTTGGGAATAATTAATTGGTTTTTGGATGACTTAATGAGCTCTGCTGCATATTCCTGTCTAGTCTGAAATGCAGACTGTTTACTGACAAAACAGATACAGGTGATGAATGTTATTTCTGGCATCAGTGAATGCTTTACAATTGCAGTGTGCTTGTTTACTATATATCTATTCATGTTTTACTATTTGTTTACAAAGACAGTAATGAGACCAAAAAATGGTATTTTGCTATTGCAGTATTAGTAAAAGCATGTGGTTGTTACTTTATCACATAATGCTCAAACATAATCGCACTTTCTTGAAAAGTCTCTACATTTTGTCTTACATAAATTCCAAAGCACGTCATCATTACATGGGTAAAATCCCCTTGTGATTATGTGATGTCTGCTGTTTCCTAATCAGATTGATAGTGTGCTTATGACTATACCTGTTTTGACTGAGAAAGTCCCATACTGATCATTCTAGTTCATGACTCACCAAAACACCGGCTCTTTCCATTGGTTATCTGTCTGACCAAGTGTGTTTTGGTTGCTTTGTGTGTTCCAATGCACAATGAAGAAAGGGTCTTCAGGTCTCTCACCCTCTATCTAAAAACTCTCTGATCAAAGTGTTTTAAGATTCTACTACATTGTGCTATTTTAAACATGAATCGCCCTTAGCAAAAATCATCTAATTCTTTCCAAACTCCAAATGCTTTTTCTTAAGTTTAAACGTTGTCTGTTTACTAGGAGCATATGGAGCAGGCCAGACGGCACCACTGACTCCTCAACAAGGTACTGGTGTCTTCCTTCTTTCGCCTCTTGAAAAGTAACTGTTGTCCTACTCAGCCAAACGTTACACCACACAGCCAGTGCAAGGGGGAAAGATTTGCTTGAAATGATCAGATTTTCTCTTACACCTGGTACATTTCCTATTTGATTATAATCAGTCAGTTCTTAGCGGAGGATGACATCACATAAGATTATTTGGATGAGATTAGAATGAGAGGATGGGGGGGGGTGAGAGAACAGTGAGTACTTGTCAGTGCAGATGGTGTACCAACCAATGCCTAGTGGAGTCTGATAATCTGAATTTTCCTGAGCACAGGGAAGATTACTGACGGTGGGATTATGTTTCAAAAAGCAAGGCAGGTTTTTCTCAGCTAGTTTAATAAAACCTATGACAGGTCAGGATTTAGAGGATTTGATGTGCTACTCCAGTAGTGCTGTGCTGATATTGCGTGGAAATCTTTGGGATATTAACCTAAAATAAATTCACAACAGTCACTGTCAGTCTGTTTCTGTAGTGCTGCGCCAGAGGAGGCTGGTGGGAAGAGCTGTAAGGAAGATGGGCTCATTGTAATGGCTGGAATGGAATATATATGGAACGGAGTGTTTGATACCATTCCATTTATTCCATTCCAGTATTTGCAATGAGCCCATCCTCCTATAGCTCCTCCCACCAGCCTTCTCTGTCAGCGCATATGTTTGCTAGGAGCCCACAACTGTATACTGGCACTGCCAGGGGAGAAATTACCCAGCATATGTTCTTGACTAATTGGAATCCACTTTTTCAGCTATATCTTAGCTCTTATTACTTTTAGTAGATAAGACTTACACTCACATGGGTTTTTATATAACTATTTAAAACTATTTAAATCTTTCACATGTTTACACTTATCACAAGAATGGTCTAAATGTCTAATCTACATTATGCCAAATGATGTGCTATTGCCAATTATCTGTGCTAATACAGTATCATAAATTATTACTTGTTATCAATGTAGGCCCCTTTATGGTGCATAGATCAAGTAGTATTCCCATTATATTACACACATACCGCTCACACCTCTGAGTACAGACTACAACCTACTGTAGGATACCTGCAGTTCAAATCAATACATTTGTAATAGCTGAGAATTATTCATTAACACTACTGATTTGGAGCATCTGTTGCAGTCGCAACACAAGTGAATATCAATAGCCCCTCTGTATCTAGCATATGCGGACAGCCAACCTGTTAGTGTTTGTTGTTAGCCAACCTGTTAGCGTATGCTAACTGACTCACCAGGCTTACTGGGGCTCTTGGCTGCAGTGGTCAAGCAACAGATGTCCATAAAGTTTACCCATCTGTGCAGTGTGGTTAGAAAAACACATTAGAGTTGTTCAGGATATTACTTGCCAACACTGTCACTAACTTTTTTCACAGCCAAAGCAGCCAAGTATGGCCCACTCCAGAGCTTCCTTGGTGGAGCAGGAGGAGGTGGCTACAGACCAGGTACGATAAAACACACACACATCCTCTGGCATGTGACCAAAACAATTCTTAAATCTGGTTCCAAACCAAGTAGAAATGCATGAATCCAAACCGTCTTTCAAATGCATGCATTTAAAATATCCTCTTTTCCAATGTGGTTTCTGAACAGGAGGAGTTGCTGCTGGATGCCAAAGCAAATACTGTGGAAGGCGGAAGTAGAGGATGTTCTTGAGAAGAAGTTGAATTTCAAGAAACAATGGTGCTACTGCATTATCTAGAATGTACATTTTATATGCACAAAATCCCCCATTACAGTATGTAAAGATATGTTGTACTTTATTTGATATGTTTTATACAAACCCACCGACCCAGACTTTTGCACACATTTGATGTGACTTGGTGTTATTGATTGTGCCTTTATCGTTACAGTGGTCATGGTGCTCATCATCTCTTACTGACATGCCTGCGATGCTCCCCTTTTAGTAGCTATACTCAGTAGTTGTGTGTGCGTGCATGTGTGTGGGCGTGTTTGTGTGGACGTTTGCCTATGTGGCTGTGTGTACGTGTGCGCTTGCACGTGTTGCCATAGATGTGTGTGTGTTTGGGTAGATAGGAGAATGTGAAAGATTCTCCAGCCATAGAAGCACCAGTTCTGTGACAGTACATCCCTCTACTGCAGTATCCCCAATTGCTTAGTGTCTGTGTGTACCAAAGTTGGAGATCTTCACATACTGACACGTCAAACTAAGGGTTGAGCTTCAAGAGGTGTGGTTGGTAAAGTGCTGATAAACTTTGGCCATGTATCAGAACTGCCTCCTCTGGCTTTCTATCATCTCTGCTGCTATTTATAGCCCTGGGTGAAATAGCAGTGGCATAGCGGGTGTGTGTGGGCACAGGTTTCACAGTCCATCTGCCATCAGTAACTATTTTAAGTGCCATGGTTTAAGTAGCCTATCTTCAGCCTTCTTACCTTGATTTCCGCCAAACTTGTGAAGTATGAAGAGCAGGTTTTGCTCTGAATGTGGGAAAGCTAATGACAATCAATCCAAAGGTGTTCAAAAGATTTTTAGGTGACCTTTAGTGATATTCATATCATACATTGTGTCGGTTTGTACCAATCATTTGAAATGCAGTGTGTTTTGTTTCTTAAATGATTTGTATGTTTTTAGTTTTTAGAAATGCAGGTTTTACAAAAATGTAAAAGTAAAATTCAAATCCTTTCAATACTGCTCTGGCATGTATTGTACATTATGTATGTATGACATGAACATTTTGTTTTCTTAATTATGTATAATTTTTCTGGTGTCCAAGATTAAGTGCCTAGAATGTTATGCATATTTGGAATCATTCTAGTTTCACATGCAGTTATAGTTTAATTTATGCAAATTGCCTCTCATTATTCAAGTTTCAAATGTTTCTGGTCAGAAAAGTAGACTATCTCCAGATTTGTGTAATCTAGAATAAGGCAACTAACTGTATGTTGTAGTAATAGCCCTAGGTTATCATGACTCTCACTCTCTTCAGTTATTGTAGCCTACTCCGTGATGGTTTTTATGAACTGTGTGAGCCGCACCTGTCAGGGGCTGCTGCCCTGTGCCGTGGTATAGTATTCATCTGATTTAAACAGAAGAAAATAAGGAATTATGGGGTTTTCTACTTTTTAATTTTCACAGCACATTTGACTTGTGCCCAGCAATACCGACCTTTTATTTGCTTCAGTAAAAAAACTAAATAAAATTGTTTTAATGAATACACATTTGTGCCCAGGCATCAGCGTTTTTCCATCTGCACCAAAACTGCACCAACATATCAAAATGAATCAATGGCTCAAATGTTATTCAAGAACTTTAAAATGGCTGAAGGTAGGCTAGTCTTTTATTAATGCAACTAGCCTATTCCAGCCTGTTCTCGTAGACTAGATGATACAGCTCATTTCTGTGATGGGTGCACTGCGCATCCCTTCCTCTCTGCCCTCAGTTGCTTGTGCTTTTGCTGCGCAGACAAAAATTCCAGGGATTGTTGTCGGTTGGCCAACCCATAGCTTCCTGTCCCCTGCCGGAATGTTTTAATTCGCCCATCCTCTCTTCTTCGAATGAATCGCAGAATATCTTTCGAATTAGTGTCAAGCTGTAAGGGGCGTCCAGCGGGCTGCATATACCCATATACCCACATACAACACTACTAGACCGGTTATCTGTTCATCAGAGGCAGGCTCTCATAGAGCTCCGAGTCGGAGAGTGAATGAGGTTGATGCTGTTCTGTTGTAACTGGAAGGACGAACGTATGGGAGAGGAGGAAGGTGAGTTCAAGTTTTCGATACGCAGTTTTTCTCTGGAAAGACGATAGCGGGTGTCTTGAAACGTGTCAGGGCGGGAGATGTTATTAGAGCTAGTGTAGTGAACCCTTCATCGCTCGATAACAGAGATGCTACACTGAATTCATAATAAACAACACAATATATACATTGTTTATGGTGTTTTTGCAGGGTGAGATTGGTGACATGTATTCTTTGAGAATGATCAATAAAGAATGTCCTTGTTTTGCTGCAATAACACAAGTAGGTAGTCGTTCTATTTTATTTCTGAGTAACACAAGCCCGCTGCATAATGATAACACGTCCGGGATGGTGTTTAGAAGTATAATAATTTGGGTATTAGAACTGTTAATGTTTTGGTTAGTTCAATCTAATTAAATACAAATGACATGGGACATTGAAACCACAGCACTGCTCTGACCCACAACAACACAACTTCAAAACTGATAGTTAGACTTTCTTTTAAATAATCAATACCCTTTCTTGGCATTCCATTCCTGTTTAGCCTAGTTGCAATGTAACTAGTTCCACTGATACTTTAGCTAGCCCACTAGCCTATATTGTGGAAGTTGAATATACATAATAATGTAGCCTACAATATAACATTTATGAAAGAGGATAGGTAGGAAACTTGTCTATGACAAGTAGCCTAGTAATATCAACAGGATAGGGCGCCTAAATATCTGATTGGACAATGTTGTTACTGGGTCCTCACAGGAGGGGTAATCGACTAGAAATTCCTTTGCAGGATCTGGTTTCCATAGTAAGATCAACTGGATCATTAAACTGCTCTTCCACTAATTGTCAAAGTAATGCCACTAGAAGGGTGTACAATTACTAGTAGTATATTCCTACTAATGCAGGTTCACTTAACAGGTTGTTGAAATCAGATTTTGTTCAGAGATGAAAATGGTATGCACTTGGGCCTTGCATTGTGTGACACTGACACACAGCATCAGGCCTGATAACCAACCATGATGAGACAGCCTACAGGGAGGAGGTGATGACCCTGAGAGTGTGCTGCCAGGAAAATAACCTCACACTCAACGTCAACAAAACAAAGGAGCTGATCGCGGACTTCAGGAAACAGCAGAGGGAGCACCCCCCTATCCACATTGATGCAACAGTGCCTCTTCAACATCAGGAGGCTGAAGAAATTTGTTTTGGCACCTAAAACCCTCACAAACTTTTACAGATGCACAATTGAGAGCATCCTGTCAGGCTGTATCACCGCCCGGTATGGCAATTGCACCGCCCCCAACCGCAGGGCTCACCAGAGGGTGGTACGGTCTGCCCAATGCATCACCGGGGGCAAACTACCTGCCCTCCAGGACACCTACAGCACCCAATGTCACAGGAAGGCCAAAAAGATCATCAAGGACAACAACCACCCGAGCCACTGGCTGTTCACCCCACTATCATCCAGAAGGCGAGGTCAGTACAAGTGCATCAAAGCCGGGACCGCAAGACTAAAAAACAGCTTCAATTTAAGGCCATCAGACTGTTAAACAGCCAGGCTGCTGCCCTATATACTTAGACTTGAAATAACTGGCCACTTTAATAATGGAACACTAACACTAGTCACTTTAATAATGTTTACATATTTTACATTACTCATCTCATATGTATATACTGTATTCTACTCTAATGCTGCTCTGACATTGCCCATTTATATATTCTTAATTCCATTCCTTTAGATTTGTGTGTATTGTTGTGAAATTGTTAGATATTATTGCACTGTTGGAGCTAGAAACACAAATATTTCACTACACCCGCAATAACATCTGCCAAACATGTGTATGTGACCAATAACATTCAATTTGATTTGATTACAGAATGTTTAGCTCATATCAGCGTGAATGACTGCACCCGAACTCGAGTGTCACCCTTTATCAGAGCTGAGTAAATGTGTGTGCGCCCATACAAGTGTGTGTGTGCGCTGTGTGTTTGTGCATGCACATGCATAATATTTGTGTGTGTGCATGCGCGCCTGCCTGCGTCTATGTGAGTTGTGACAGAGACAGGGCATCTGACTAGTGCTGCTGACTCCATGTGTCTGTGTATCAGTTTGTGATGGACTGGAGTCTGGCCCTCTTGAGACGCAACACCAGCGGTCGTCAGGGAAAGCAGATCAGTCAGAGAGAGGCTGGGAGAGGGCCATTAGTGCAGAGTAGATGTGTTGGCCAATACAATCAATACAACTACTCCAGCGCTGACTTCCTAATATTGAACCACTGCAGGGGAAGGGACCCATTGCCCAGCAAATATCTTGTGTGTGTCCCAAATGGCACCCTATCCCATTTATAGTGCACTATATTTTGGAAGTTGAGTATACATAATACTGTCAATGACTTAGGGGAGGCAAATTATATAGCCTACACTAAAACATTTGTGAAAAAGAAAAGATCGACCAGATATTTCGCTGCAAGATCAGGTTTCCATTGTTAGATCAGCTGGAGCATTGAACTGCTCTTCCACTAACTGCCAAAGTAATGCCATTTAGAAGACTGTACAATTACAGTAGTCACTCGAATTCATTTCAATTAACAGGTGTGCCTTGTTAAAAGGTACTTTTTGTAATATCTTTCCTTCTTGCATTTGATAAAATCAGTTGTGTTGTAACAAGGTAGAGGGGTATACAGAAGATAGCCCTATTTGGTGAAAGACCAAGTTCATATTATGGCAACAACAGCTCAAATAAGCAAAGAGAAACAACAGTCCATCATGGAGGTCAGTCAATCCGGAACATTTCAAGAACTTTGTAAGTTACTTGAAGGGCAGTCGTATAAATCATCAAGCGCTATAATGAAACTGGCTTTCATGAGCAGCATCACAGGAAAGGAAGACCCAGAGTTAAGTTCATTAGAGTTACCAGCCTCAGAAATTGCAGCACAAATAAATGCTTCACAGAGTTCAAGTAACAGACACATCTCAACATCAACTGTTCAGAGGATACTGTGTGAATCAGGCCTTCATGGTCAAATTGCTGCACAGAAACCACTTCTAAAGGACACCAATAAGAAGAAGAGACTTGCTTGGGTCAAGAAACCCGAGCAATGGACATTAGACAGGTGGAAATCTGTCCTTCGGTCTGATGAGTCCAAATGTTTGATTTTTGGTTCCAACCGCCATGTCTTTGTGAGACGCGAAGTAGGTGAAAGAATGATCTTCGCATGTGTGGTTCCCCACCGTGAAGCATGGAGGAGGAGGTGTGGGGGTGCTTTGCTGGTGACACTGTCAGTGACTTATTTATAATTCAAGGCACACTTAACCAGCATGGCTACCACAGCATTCTACCGCGAAACACCATCCCATCTGGTTTGTGCTTAGTGGGACAATCATTTGTTTTTCAACAGGACAATGACCCATCACACCTCCAGGCTGTGTGAGGGCTATATGATGAAAAGGGAGAGTGATGGAGTGCTGCATCAGATGACCTGGCCTCCACAATCCCCCGACAACCCACTTGAGATGGTTTGGGATGAGTTGGACAGCAGAGGGAAGGAAAAGCAGTCAACAAGTGCTCGGCATATGTGGGAACTCCAAGGTTATTGGAAAAGCATTCCAGGTGAAGCTGGTTGAGAGAATGCAAAGAGTGTGCCAAGCTGCCATCAAGGCAAAGGGTGGCTACTTTGAAGAATCTCAAATATAAAATATATTTTGATTTGTTTAACACTTTATTGGTTACTACATGATTCCATATGTGTTATTTTATAGTTTTGATGTCTTCACTATTATTCTACAATGCAGACAATAGTAAAAAATAAAGAAAAACGTATGAATGAGTAGGTGTGTCCAAATGCTTAACTGGTACTGTATATAACCAAGTTGTCATTACTCATTGTGTATTTATTATTACTTATCTATTATTTTGTCATTTTCTTTCTCTCTGCATTTTTTGGAAGGACCTGTAAGTAATAATTTCACTGTTATTCTACACCTGTTGTTTACAAAGCATGTGACAAATAAAATTACCCCCAAGATGCTAACCTCTCACCATTGCCAATAACGAGAGGTTAGCATATCATGGTGGTATGAATTATTACTTGTTAAACAAAATCTCTTTCTCTGAGCAATTATATTATTATAAAAGAACACGATTTCCCAAGTTATTTGTTTTTTACAATATAGCTCAGTATTTGTATTTTTTATTTTATACAGTCACTATTGGTCATCTTTATCAATGGCGTCAATAATTTTGGACCCCACTGTATCTAGGTGTATGTCCCAAATGGCACCTTATTCCCTTTATAGAGCACTCGTTTTGTCCAGGGCCCATAGAACTCTGGTCAAATTAGTGCACTATATAGGGAAATGTATCCAAACCCTGGTCCTCGAGCACAACAGTACACCTTAGTGTTGTAGCCCTGGACAAACACACCTCATTCAGCTCATTGAGTGCCTGATGATTAGTTGACACGTTGAAGCAGGTGTGCTTGTCCAGGGTTACAATAAAATGTGTACTGTTGGGGGTACCCAAGGACAAGGGTTGGGAAACACTGACATAGGGAATAGGGCCCATAGGTCTCTGGTCAAATGTAGTGCATTATATAGGTAATAGGGTGCCATTTGTGATGAAGCCAATAACTTTTTAAGGGCTGCCAAGACCTCTGGAATAAAGTTGAATGGACTCACTGAACCCTAAAAGGCAGTGACAAGTCACAATGACAAATGTAAAACGAGGAAACCGATTTATGAAGATCCAAGCACTTTGTGGCAGCTTTCTGGCTCTTGCTCGCTGTTCTCTCTCTCGTCTCGCTCTGTCAATATTTCTCTCTGACTCCCTCTCACTCCTTTGCTTCTTCCCCTCTTTCTCTCTCAGATGAAACTTTCCATTGCTCACATATGAACATAATCTTATGTTGTGGTTCATCTTATTCATCCTCTACAAATAAATAGTCATTTATTTCTGACACCATGTTCCTGTGTGATTACCACATCCACACTTTTCTCATTCTGGATTTACAGGGAAATCAAATGCTCTTGTGATAATTCTAAACACACACACACACACACACCTACATCCTTCCACAAGTAAAAGCAGCATAGAATACATTAATGTGGTTCTTTGTTAATCCACCGCTCCAAAGCTCTGCTTCTAAGAACTGTAGTAAAAGATAAAAGCCACATTTGCCCCTGAAAATATCCCACATTTTATCAACTTATCTTAAATGAGGATAATTTCCCTCCATTATGAAATTGGGTGATTTTGTGCCTTGAAGCTACTGAGGGTCATTTGATGAAAACTATTTTTAGCTGTCTAACTGGTGCTATGGTTTAGTTTGTATAGAAAGTATGTGTCATTTGGTGTCAACAGTAATCTTACATTATTACGTTTGTCTGGCAGTGACGTGCATTGAAAAAAAAAACAATTAAGTTAACCAGAAATATAGTTGAAGACTCGCTTTTAAGTACTTGTCAGGCTTTTTAAAGCATTTTCCACTGAAACAGAGCTATCAACCCTTGATCAATAATATATTGACATACTCCATCACCAGCAGTGATAAGTATTCAGATCCCTTGATTCTTTCCACATTTTGTTATGTTACAGCCTTATTCTAAAATGGAATAAATTGTTTTTTCCCCCTCCTCATTCTACACACAATACCCCATAATGACAAAGAAAAAAAAAACAGGTTTACATTTTTTGGGTGTGCAAATGTCTAAAAATATAAAAACTGAAATATCACATTTACATAACTATTCAGACCCTTTACTCAGTACTTTGTTGAAGCACCTTTGACAGTGATTACAGCCTTGAGTTTTCTTGGGTATGATGCTACAAGCTTGGCACATCTGTATTTGGTGAGGTTCTCCCATTTTCTCTGCAGATCCTCTCAAGCTCTGTCAGGTTGGATGGGTTACGTTGCTGCACAGCTATTTTCAGGTCTCTCCAGAGATGTTTGTTCGGGTTCAAGTCCGGGCTCTTGCCGGACCACTCAAGGACATTCAGAGACTTGTCCAGAAGCAAACCCATGCATTGTCTTGGCTGTGTGCTTAGAGTCGTTTCATCAAGGATCTCTCTGTACTTTGCTCTGTTCATCTTTCCCTCGATCCTGACTTGTCTCACAGTCCCTGCCCCTGAAAAACATCCTCACAGCATGATGCTGCCAACATCGCGCATCACCTTAGGGATGGTGCCAGGCGTCCTCCAGACGTGACGCTTGGTATTCTGGCCAAAGAGTTCAATCTTACTTTTATCAGACCAAAGAATCTGGTTTCTCATGGTCTGAGAGTCCTTGGTGCCTTTTGTCAAGCTCCAAGTGGGCTGTCGTGCCTTTTACTGGGGAGTGACTTCCTTCTGGGCACTCTACCATGAAGGCCTGATTGGTGAAGTGCTGCAGAGATGGTTGTCCTTCTGGAAGGTTTTCCCATCTTAACTGAGGAATTCTGGAGCCCTGTCAGAGTTACCATTAGATTCTGGAGCCCTTCCCCCCCGATTGCTCAGTTTGGCCGGGCGGCCAGCTCTAGGAAAAGTCTTTGTGGTTCCAAACTTCTTCCATTTAAGAATTATGGAGGCCACTGTGTTCTTGGGGACCTTCAAGGCTGCAGAAATGTTTTTGTACCCTTCCCCAGATCTGTGTCTTGACACAATCCTGATTTCTTCGACCTCATGGCTTGGTTTTTGCTCTGACATGCACTGTCAACTGTTGGACCTTATATAGACAGGTGTGTGCCTTTTTCAAATCATGTCCAATCAATTTAATTTACCACAGGAGGATTCCAATCAAGTTGTAGAAACATCTCAAGGATGATCAATGGAAACAGGATGCACCTGAGCTCAATTTTGAGTCTCATAGCAAAGGGTCTTAATACTTATGTAAATAAGGTATTTCTGTTTTTATTTTGTATAAATTTGCAAACATTTCTAAAAACATTGTTTCTCTTTGTCATTATGGGGTATTATGTGTAGATTGATGAGGAAAAACATTAATTTAATCAATTTTAGAATATGGAAATGTGGAAAAAGGGAAGGGGTCTGTCCGCACATGTTGTCCTTTGATCTGTCCACTGACTGTGTGTGTGTCATGTATTACAGCTGGCAGAAGCTTGCCCGTGTGTGCGGGATGCAGACAACGGATCTATGATGAACAGTATCTCCAGGCACTCAACAATGACTGGCACACTGTATGCTTCAGGTGAGTGCTGCTTAAACAGTCTCCTCTCACTGATCAGTCAGTCTCTTCTCCTGTCAATCTTTTGACAGACAACTGATGTTCATGCTACTTGTCTTATTCATAATGACTAGTTTTGGATTTCTTTTATATATATATATATATTTTTTTTACCCCGTTTTCTCCCCAATTTCGTGGTATCCAATTGTTTAGTAGCTACTATCTTGTCTCATCGCTACAACTCCTGTACGGGCTCGGGAGAGACGAA
The DNA here is from genome assembly GCF_002021735.2 of Oncorhynchus kisutch. Lineage (NCBI taxonomy): Eukaryota > Metazoa > Chordata > Actinopteri > Salmoniformes > Salmonidae > Oncorhynchus > Oncorhynchus kisutch. The sequence goes on from NC_034191.2 coordinate 29,925,862, forward strand.
GGTTGAAAGTCATGCGTCCTCCGATACACAACCCAACCAAGCCGCACTGCTTCTTAACACAGCGCGCATCCAACCCGGAAGCCAGCCGCACCTATGTGTCAGAGGAAACACTGTGCATTTAAAATTGATTTTTAATTTTAAAATTGAATTTAAAATTGAGTTAATTTTAAAATAGCAACATTGACCTTGATAATTATCAAATTTTGCTAAGGTTACCTGAACGTTGTTACACATGATCTTTTCCATGCATTGTATTGAAAAAGGAAGAGAGGAAATAAATGTACAGCAGAAACTAAGTTCATTTATTTTATGAGTTGCAACAAGGCACATCTGTATGTTAAAAAGGATTTGCCAAAAATATATTATTAACATTTCAAAAATAAGTCAAACATACAAAGCAATACATATTTATTGATAAATAAAAAAGCAATACAAAATGAAGTGCATAAACAGTACATCTGCCAGACTTCATTATACTTCAGACTCCAGAAATAATTATTTCACCCATTCAATCCATCCTCTGTTACTTGTTACTTGTCCATGGGACTGGCTGACATGAACTCACTCACCCATTCACACTCTTTCTCTCACTCACTCCCTCTTTTCCTCACTCACTCACCTCACTTTCAATCGCCCTCTTCCAGTGGTGTAAAAAGTACTGAAATATCCTACTCAAGTAGAAGTACTGTTATTTTAATGAAATTTAGAAGTAAAAAGTAGAAGTCAAATTACTGGCTGAAAAATACAAAAAAAAGTACAAGTTTTCAGAAAAGCTACGCAATTACAGTAACGAGAGTAGTTGTAAAATTAGTTAATCTACACCCCATCACTGACCTAAACTTGAACTTAACATGGCCACAGAACCTCCCTCCGCCCAATGATGCTGTTCTATATGTACAGTATGTGATGCAACAGACCGTGACAAACATCAGCCCTCCCTGGTTGACAGACCGTGACAAACATCAGCCCTCCCTGGTTGACAGACCGTGACAAACATCAGCCCTCCCTGGTTGACAGACCGTGACAAACATCAGCCCTCCCTGGTTGACAGACCGTGACAAACATCAGCCCTCCCTGGTTGACAGACCATGACAAACATCAGCCCTCCCTGGTTGACAGACCGTGACAAACATCAGCCCTCCCTGGTTGACAGACCGTGACAAACATCAGCCCTCCCTGGTTGACAGACCGTGACAAACATCAGCCCTCCCTGGTTGACAGACCGTGACAAACATCAGCCCTCCCTGGTTGACAGACCATGACAAACATCAGCCCTCCCTGGTTGACAGACCGTGACAAACATCAGCCCTCCCTGGTTGACAGACCGTGACAAACATCAGCCCTCCCTGGTTGACAGACCATGACAAACATCAGCCCTCCCTGGTTGACAGACCGTGACAAACATCAGCCCTCCCTGGTTGACAGACCGTGACAAACATCAGCCCTCCCTGGTTGTGCAACTCCCCTTTATACTGACTAACTAATTAATCCAGGAGCTGGTGAAGTTGTTTCACTCTGCTTGAAAACCAGACAGTTTTTCCCAGAAAGTAGTGTGCCCGCTGGTGATTGGGATGTTATTAATAGGACACTGCCTGTTGTTGTTGTCGTCGTCGTCGTCTTGCTTACATAATTGCTCCCACCCTGTCTCTTTAGTTTATTTTCGGTTTTACACTCTGTGTTCTTGGGATGACAAACCTAGTTTCAGGAAGCAGGAGATCAGATCACCCTGTCACACTCAGAGGATATCTCTTTTGATATGTTTCTCATTTAGAAATCATTCAAAATGACCCACACAGGCACTGTTATTACCTTGTTCTACCACAGCTTATTAACCTCATAAGTAGACCATTTTGGGATGGTTTACAGGACACATATTACTGAATCTTGGAAACTGGCCCATATCGCTAACTACACCATGCACTTGTAGTTGTTTGTGCTTTGTTGTGCTATATGTATGGGCTATACATGCACATAGGTCTTGTCACAGCATATGATCTGTGTCCATTTGAATCCCTTTGCTGGTAGTCAGCAGTGTGTCATCCATTAGTCAGATGCTGTGTGTTTAGTCTGAACCTGGCTCTCTCTGTAAAAACTGTCCCCTGTATCCTTTATCCACTGTTCTCATTCTGATAAGTCTGCTAGTGGGGTTTCTCTTTTCTGTGTGGAAAATTGGCCTGGGTGCTTGGTGTTGCATTAGTGACTCACAGCACTGCTGGATGACCCAACGGGAGATCTGAGGATGAGGACATCTGGGTCACTGGAGAGAGGCGAAAAAGGGTTTTGGAGTTTTGTGTGTGCGTGCGTTTGTGTGTGTGTGACAGTCAGAGAGTATACAGATGGGCCAGAGATGAGAGGGAGAGACACATCTGGCTACTCCTTTCGATGGGGGTTAAGGGAGGCGGTAGGGTGTGTGTGTGTGTTCATAATATGTATTTTGCGAAGAGGCTAGAACAGAAAAGAGGTCCCATTTCTCTCACACAAATGTAATTCACACCTGAGCCCCGTGTGGGTGGAATGTAAGAAGTCCTTCTCTACTAAATGTTACTTTGAGAAGACCTGGCTGTCATCGACCCTGTTGGGACATACAAGTCAGACACCTTTTACCACTACTACAACTGTGTAACTTGTGGCTTGTCGACTTCCACACACTGCCTTTCTGACTTGCATTTCTCTTACCTTTCCTGTCTTCCCTTCACTGTCCTATCTGTTCAATAACACAACAAATAAAAAAAACAGTAACTGCTTCCTACAGATAGAATAGCTAAGGGCTAACATGCATGCTGGCACATTCTAATTCTCCCTGTCTGTCTAGAATATGGAGGTAATATATTTCTGATCCTTCCCTTGGGGAGGGAGGGAGTGTCATGGTAAAGGAAAAAGGGGGGGGGGGATTAAGATGGCTTTCCTGATCTGAGACGGCTATTGAAAGGCGCCTGCATCCCCCTACTCCCCTCAAGCAACACAGAAGGAAAAAGAGGGTTAGGGCTAAACATAAGAAAATCACGAAAACACACTCCAACCATCCCGTCAGCTAGTTGGTCCCCAAGTAGAACTGAAATCTCAGTGAGTGCTGGAATGGCAGATAAAAATAAACTAAATGGGGGAAAATAGCTGGAATGGATTATTTGGAGGCTGTTGGGATTCTCAGGGGTGGAAAAACTCCATGGTCCTCACAGAACGCCAGTGGTGTGTGTGTGTGTGTGTGCGCTGTTCACAGAGCCAGCGGCAGCAGGAACAGCAGCTTCATGGGAAAATACTGTGGCGCTCTCACGGAGCAACCTGTTCCTATTAGTCAATCCTCCAACTCTCTCAGCATGGGGCAGTCCCAGGGCTCACCATGAGAAACCAGAGACCACAAAGCCTACTGCTCAAAACCATGTGTTTAGCTTTATTGAGTTTTCATTCATGCTTTTAAAAGCCGGTAAGGAGATTTTGCTGTTGACCCCACTCCCAGAACTCAGAGAGAGGCGTTTTATGTTACAATCGATGATAGAGTCCAGTTTACAAGTTTCCTTCTGGTAGTGTACTGAGTCTGTTAGGCAGGCATCCATGGCATTGACTGATGTTTCAGTTCTCCCTCAAGAATTGGATCTCTACTACTTGACTCTTTGGATGGCCCTCAGTGGAAGGACTTTAAGGAGAATTTTCTCTTGGGTGGATTGGATGCCCTTTGTTGAATGTAATGTAGATGTTGTGAGTTTAGTGTTTGACATTTGACACTTGGGAAGTTGGGAACGGTGTGCGTACACCGCAGGTGTACAGTAGAAAGATATTGACTCAGCAGGAACAATAACATGGTATGGTAACATGGTATGTCTCTTTACAGGGGTCAAAAAAACATATGCTTTTCATACACACAATGCTATCATCATTTACCTGTTTTGAAAGTAACCTTCTTTGCGAGTATTAACTTTTTTTTTATGTCATAACTTCTTTTTTAATAGAACGAAATTACTCACATACTCATTCATAGAGGAGTTATCAGTTCATGGTCTATCAAAAGTCAGACAAATGATATTCTCTTGAGAGAGCGAGGTCCTGTAACTGTTTCTGCCAGCTTGCTCTGCTGCCCCCAATGGCTAAAAAACAGACAGCAAGCTCTGTTGTTGTGTCAGCACATTGGCAACCCTGCAGGTCACACACACAAATACTATACAGTACTGTACTGTACAGTACTGCCACACGGATGATCCAGGTTCAATCAATACCTGGCTGGTCAGACGTATGCTCATACAGTATATGCACACAGACACACTAACACACTCCTGTACGCACACACACTCCTCCAAGGCTGAAAGAAGTCAATTTCTCAAGGACATGCAACAGAAACCCCCCAGAGCCTTTCCATTCTTAAGGCACATTCTTCTCTCTTTCTCTTTCTCTCTGCCTCTCATTTCTGTTTCTCTTTCTCTCTGTCTCTCTCTCTCTGTCTGTTTTTCTCTCTTTGTCTCTGCCTCTTTAAGACGAGGACTCATCTTAAAAGACCTGTTTTAAAATTGATGCATTCATTGTAAATAGCCATACACCATATTTCTAACCACTAGACTTATCTTAAAAGATGGGCCAGAAGGGTATTAGAAAGAGGATTCAAGCTGTCGTTGCATGGCCTTAGACATCAGTGTTATTTTTCATCTTACTGATGTGGTATAATGGTCCTCATGTGACATGATCTGTCATAACTGATGGATAGCACAGCAGATTAAATCCTTAACACTACATAATGGTGTATTATATAATAGTGTATACTATAGCTGTACTGTATGGCTCTGTGGCAACTATTTAAGACACCCACTCTCTTTGTTTTGAATTGTTAGGCTCTGTGGCCTTTCCCTCCTGACCATGCTACTGATGTGAAACTTGTGTTTTGAAAGTAGGGATTTTGTAGGGGGATCGGTAAGGAAGTGAAACTTGAAAGTACCAGTGCTAGACTAGTATGCTCATCCTCATAGGTCTGTTCTGTGTCCTGCCTAAAACATTTTCTTTCTGTGCTGCGGTAGCGACAAGGTTGCCCACAGAGGCTCTTAACAAAGAGACACCATTTCCTTTTTAAAGATCACCTGAATTGTTAGGATTCCTATTAGGACACAGACTCCTCTTCAAGGATCGTCTTAATTGGCTAAAGGAAATGTTATCTCCTTCTAAACCATCACCTGATTTGCCGAGGGGCTTCCATCTCCTCCCTCCTCCATCCAAAATGGAATGGAACCAGAGTCGCAGGAAAAGGTTGGTAAACTGAAACAGAAACTGTTAAGGGGTTTTAATCGATAAAAAAAATGTACTTTCTGCTAGCCTGTATTGTCTTTGATGAATAGGATATGTGTTTGTGTGCGGTATCAGATAGCGTAACATGGAAATGAGTAAGGTAGATGGGGGACCCTTTATTGAGTAGTATTGGCTAGGAAGATGGGGGCCCCTTTATCCCACTTTGGTTGAATATGCGAAGCTGGCTGTAGTTAACTGGCTGTGAGAAGCCAGCTGTATTTGACTGAGAGGCCAGCCGTCTGGCAGACAGAGGGATGAAGGGAGAGAAGAGGAGGAGGGAAGGGAAAGGCTATGATGTCACAGGGTCACCACCACTCCCAAAGGAAGCTGGGAGAGCGAGGGCAGGGGCAGGGACAGGAAACACATGACTAAAAATGAAAAAAGAGGCCCCAGAATGCAGCTGCAGTGTGAGAGAAAGAGAGGAAGATATTCATGGTTGTGACAGTGCTGCTGTGTGGTGGTGTGGTTTAGTAGCGGCAGGTTTCCTCTCTACTCTATAGATTATCTGTTCAATACGCTGCTGTTAAGATGAGCCTGTTTCCTGACTGTCATAGCAAGGCCCTGTCTCTGAAGGGAAACACGTTACGAAGGGACCAGCGATACAGGAATCACATCAAGGGCAAGCAGTAAGTCCTTTTGTTGGATGGATGTACATAAAGGCTAGGATGGGCAGTTGTGTGGTCTGTAGTGGAGTCGTTGGGGTACTTGGTTCCTCTTGGTTGCAGTTCCAGAACTATGTTCCTGTATTTCTACATCTACTCATTGAAACAACTTGCTTAAAATTCGCAGTTTAGTCATGAATACTGTTCACTCGACTAGAGTTGGATGTATTTGTTTACTAATGGAGAAGTGATAGCAGATAGCATGTTGTTAGCATCACAGACTAGACAGAAGGGTGGTTTGGGTGGGCCTGTGAAATCACTTCCTTATTTTTAAACCTCGTTTCCATGTCTGCTTTTCTCACTTTCGTGACCAGAAATATTACAGATGACTTAGTCCAGAATGAATTTGAACAATGCTTGTCAGGCTATGTGTTTATGAACTTAGACCATGTCTCTACTGTGTGTCCCTTTAATGTGACAGTATGTGTTTACTGGTGTGGTGCTCTATACAATCGGTTTGTTTGTCTACCCCTCACCCAGTGTGCAGAAGTGTACATTGTCGAGTCTAGTACACACGTTAACTGTATTCAGGCTGTCACAGTACTGACTCTCCCTCACTCTGCCTGTGTCTCTCTAACTCCCCATGTCTGACTTTGATCATAACTCCCTGTCCACCCTAAGCATGATTTCCCAGCCTCTCTGCTATGTGACTGCTCTGTTTGCAGTGTGTCAGGCTCTATGTAGCCTGGGTGCAGTGTACAGAGAGGACGCCACAGTATGAATCAACTAGATTAGGGATGTAGAGAAGCTTTCAGTGTCGCTGTGATACAGTGCTCCGCCTGTGTTCACTGACTCCAGCTTTCCTCTCTGTATGTTTGTGTGTATGTGTGTGCCTGCCTTGTGTGAGTTGTCAGATAAGCATGTTATCCAACGACAGCCAGACCCTCTTCTGGGAAATTGTTCACAATTTATAAATAGCGGGTCCTATAATCACAGCTGTGAATGGGTGTCTTCCATGGCTTTTGGAGAATACTATGGTGAACTGTAGCTTATGAGTTTTTTTTTTTTAACATAAAGCAGACTTCACACATGTTGTTTAAATACTCTTTAGAATTGTCACTTTCTCATCATATGATGCAAAGTGAATAATGCAGGACAGAGTTCTGTATTTTGAAATGTAATTATCTTAAACTTGATTGCTGAGATGCAAAACATTTGGGACTATATCATTCATGGCTAATGAAACAAATACCAAAATATTGTTTTTTTTGTGGAGTTTTCTTTTATTGTGTGATTGAGGTAGGCTAAATTAGGTGTGGTTGGAATGTTCATAATAGTGAGCATTTGCAAGCTGTGTGCAGGAGCTTCCTCATTTAAGTCACATCATACACTCTGATACAACAGGTGCATTCCTTTTGAAGTAGACACAAATACTCAGAATAGGAGCCGAAACCTGATCAGATCATAAAATGTACACCTCCATGTACAGTACAATAAATCCCCTTCTATAAATTTCTGTGTAACATTGATATTGTAAGGTTATGAAACTATACTTTATGTAAGGTGTCTACTTTAGATGTAACTGAATGTGGTATTGTTTCAGTGATAGTTAACACCAGGCAGAAAGTAATGGATGTGTTGTTAGCCACCTTAAAATGGTTGCGAGAGGAGAAGAGAATAGGGATGAGATGGTGGAGGGTAAGTGAGTGGAGGAGAAGAGTGGTGAGAAGTGGAGGAGAGGTGAGAGCAGAGGAGAAGAGAGGATAAGTGAGAGTGTGGATAAGTGAGAGTGTAACAGAGGAGAGGAGATCACGCATACAGCAGGTGTGTGGGCAGACAGTAACCTGGTTTATACTAAGACGACCAATGTCATCATCAGAGAGGCTGAAGAAATTAAACATCACATCCTCCCGACAGGATTAAATATGCCTGGCTCACCGGCCTGCTCTGTATTTCATCTCTGTATTTCATCTCTGTGTTTCATCTCTGTGTTTCATTTCTGTAGAGCAGCAGGAGGAACAGGCTGTGTACAAATGAAAGGCTGTCGAGGACGGATGTGGAGATTTGTTGACAGATGTTGAGTAAAGGAGGAAGGGAAATTACTCTTAAAGGGTGAACACTGGGTGCTTCTCTTTTCTCCTCCCTCCTTCCCCTCTTTCCTCTCCTTCTCTTCATCCTCCATCACTCTATCACCATTTTCTTTTCTCTCTTCAACCTCCTCCATCATTCAATCACTCTTTCTCTCCTCCTCCTCTGCTATTACTCTCTGTCATCCTTTTATCTAGTTGTCCTTGAGGAGCTTGTAGGGGTCAGAGACACTGTCTGTTTCCTTTCTCTGGCTTTTCTCACCTGAATATATTATATTATATTAGTCCAGAGCAAATTTCAAATTAATTCTTTGGTTAGCTTTTGGCTTATCTCCTAGCCTAGGCCTAGCTTTCCCCACAGTTCTTATCTCGAGGACCAATGGCTAGCTTTGGCAGTTGCAGCTGGCTATTCTTAGGGCTCTGGTAATGGCTATGGCTGCTCAGTGAAACGACCTGTCCTGATTTGTCATAGACGCTTGCTAAAAAACCTTCATGAGCAAGCCTTCCTTCATGACAGGCCTCTGTAAAATGGTATAGAATCAGCTTGAAAAACAGGTTCAGCCCCTGGTTTGACCGTGATCTTGCAGAGTTACTCCACCTCAAGAATTGGCTGACTGGATCAGCCTGAGAAATAAGTGCACTCAGCCTATCCGGGAAGGCCAAAGTTAGTTACTTTAAAGTTCTCTCTCTGTGGGTCTAACCCAAAGAAGTTCTGGAAAACGGTTAAAGACCTGGAGAATAAACCATCCTCCTCACAGCTGCCCATGTCCCTTAAAGTTGATGATGTGGTTGTTACTGACAAGGAGCACATGGCTGAGCTCTTTAATCACCACTTCATTAAATCAGGATTCCTATTTGACTCAGCCATGCCTCCTTGCCTGTCCAACATTTCCTCATCTCCCACCCCTTCTAATGCAACTATCCCCGATGCTTCTCCCTCTTTTTCCCTTGTCCCGCTACAACGTTTCTCCCTGCAGGCAGTCACTAACTCCAAGGTGCTACAGGAGCTCCTGATACTTGACCCCAATGGTTTAGATGGTTTAGACCATTTCTTCTTTAAGGTTGCTGCCCCGATCATCGCCAAGCCTATCTCCAAACTTTTTATCCTGTTTCTCCTTTCTGGGGAGGTTCCCATTGCTTGGAAGGCAGCCACGGTTCGTCCTTTATTTAAAGGGGAGATCAAGCTGATCCTAACTGTTATAGGCCTATTTCTATTTTGTCGTGTTTATCAAAAGTGTTGGAAAAACTTGTCAATTATCAATTGACTGGCTTTCTTGATGTCTATAGTATTCTCTCTGGTATGCAATCTGGTTTCTGCTCAGGTTGTGGATGTGTCACTGCAACCTTAAAGGTCCTCAATGATGTCACCATTGCCCTTGATTCTAAGCAATGTTTTGCTGTTATTTTTATTGACTTGGCCAAAACTTTTGATACGGTACACCATTCCATTCTTGTGGACCGGCTAAGGAATATTGGTGTCTCTGAGGTGTCTTTGGCCTGGTTTGCTAACTACCTATCTCAAAGAGTGCAGTGTAATAAAGTCAGAAAATCTGCTGTCTCAGCCACTGCCTGTCACCAAGGGAGTACCCCAAGGCTCAATCCTAGGCCCACACTCGTCTCAATTTACATCAACAACATAGCTCAGGCAGTAGCAGTAGGAAGCTCTCTCGTCCATTTATATGCAGATGATAGTCTTCTACTCAGCTGGGACCTCTCCGGATTTTGTGTTAAATGCTCTAAAACAAAGCTTTCTTAGTACTAACAAGCTTTCTCTACCCTTAATTGTGTTCTGAACACCTCCAAAACAAAGGTCATGTGGTTTGGTAAGAAGAATGCCCCTCTCCCCACAGGTGTGATTACTACCTCTGAGGGTTTAGAGTTTGAGGTAGTCACCTCATACAAGTACTTGGAAGTATGGCTGGACAGTACACTGTCCTTCTCTCAGCACATATCAAATCTGCAGGCTAAAGTTAAATCTATACTTGGTTTCCTCTATCGTAATCAATCCTCTTTCACCCCAGCTGCCAAACTAATCCTGATTCAGATGACCATCCTACCCATGCTAGATTACGGAGACATCATTTATAGATCAGCAGGTAAGGGTGCTCTCCAGCGGCTAGATGTTCTTTACCATTCGGCCATCAGATTTGCCACCAATGCTCCTTATAGGACACATCACTGCACTCTATACACCCCTGTAAACTGGTAATCTCTGTATACCCGTCGCAAGACCCACTGGTTGATGCTCATTTATAAAACAGTCTTAGGCCTCACTCCCCCCTATCTGAGATACCTACTGCAGCCTTCATCCTACACATACAATACCCGTTCTGCCAGTCACATTCTGTTAAAGGTCCCCAAAGCACACACATCCCTGAGTCGCTCGTCTTTTCAGTTCGCTGCAGCTAGCGACTGGAACGAGCTGCAACAAACACTCAATCTGGACAGTTTTATCTCAATCCCTTCATTCAAAGACTCAATCATGGACACTTTTACTGACAGTTGTGGCTGCTTTGCGTGATGTATTGTCGTCTCTACCTTCTTGCCCTTTGTACTGTTGTCTGTGCCCAATAATGTTTGTACCATGTTTTGTGCTGCTACCATGTTGTGTTGCTACCATGCTGTGTTGCCATGTGTTGCTTCCTTGCTATGTTGTTGTCTTAGGTTTCTCTTTATGTAGTGTTGTGTTGTCTCTCTTGTCGTGATGTGTGTTTTGTCCTATATTTATGTTATTTATTTATTTTAATCCCAGCCTCCGTCCCCGCAGGAAGTCTTTTGCCTTTTGGTAGGCCGTCATTGCAAATAAGAATTTGTTCTTACCTGACTTGCCTTGTTAAGTTAAAAAAATACAAAAATGGCTCAGGACTAGCTTGCTCGAAAGCTCCTTATAAAATGGTTGACTTCAGGAATTCATCTGGTTTGTGGATTTAGGGATTATTGAGGAAATTGGTCTCAAGTCATCAAGTGCTGCAGGTTTATCCCCCCTTCTGTTTTTAGACTGAGATCACTGACTGACACGGTGTCTCTGTTCTGTCTCCAGAACCAAGAACACACAGTTCTGTTTAATAAAGTATTTTTGCACACCGACTAACTTTCCATTGTTGATTTGACATTTACAAAGGAAAAGGGAGTCTGTCTATACATGTAGGTTCTTTCTTTTGATTAAAATCCCACTCCCAAGATTTAAACTTTTGGCCTTGTAATACAAGCCTTTTATCAGACTTCCAGAAATGATATTTGACCTCCCTTATCCCAGTGTTACAGATATAGAATGTATTCACTATTTCACTTCTACACTTTTTCATTCACTTTACCAGTTATATCAGTCCAACATTGCCCAACATCCAGGACTCAACATATTTGTATGCTGAACACAAAAAGTTGTACTTTTACTTCTATGCATTGTGGTCCTCTGACCAGTGACTATTCACTGATACTAGGACAGGACCAGAGGCCAATGTTGTTGGCACCTGATCGTCTCCATCACTCATGTCTTGTTTTGCCCGTGGTCATGGAACATTGAAGAATGACCGGCCATTCTCTTTTTCCAGTCCAGTCTGCCCCAGACAGACAGAATGTGCATAGATAGCTTTGCTGAAAGCCAGACAGACACAGGGTTTAGTGAGCACAAAGGAAACTGCCTCCATCTACACAATTCACCCCCAGCCGCCACACTATTTACCCCCCAGCATACAACCACCACACAGCTCAACAAAGCTCCGTTACCTGCAATGCCCCTGCTTAATAGACCAATAGACTGCCGGTGCTACAACAAAAACTGTTCCCCATTGACAAAAGCTACCGGGCGTTCAGCAGCCATCTTAGAACTCAACCCAGCCAACCACTGTGTTTTTTTCCACCACATGAAAATGCACAGACTATCTTTTCCCTGATCTTTTTGTTCTTGAGAGCTGGGGATGGCTGACACAGGGATAGCTGAGCCCGGCACTGAGAGGGTTTATGCCTGCTCTTTGCTGAGCTTGCAATTGCAGGGGAGGGGTTTCGGCCTGTGTCTGATTGGCTATGGGATTTCCTGGGAGGATTTGAAAACACCCAATGGGGAGGGGCCACCGAGAGGATTAGGTCATGCTTTTTCTGTGAGGGGAGTGACATCATGGTCTGGGAACTGCTCTGCCCTGGGGTGAAGGGTGTCTGGGGAGACGGCAACGAAGGAATGATAAAGAAGAGCGGAATGACAATAAGGGGGTGCAGAGAGGGGGAGGTTGGTTGGGATTGTGATGAATGTGTCTCATTTTGTTGGTGGGCGACACCTTGTGTGGGTTTCTCTCTCTCTTTTTCTAACTTTTTTTTTTGTTCCACTGAAGAAGATTGGTAGAACTTGGCCCCCTGCCAGGAATTCCCCCCTCTATCCCTGTCTTGGTATTCCCTTCCAGTGGAAACGTTACTGGCTTGTTGACAAGATGCGAACAGGAGAGGTGTCTCCCTGGTCTCCCTGACGCTCTCGTTTCCTCATCTTGTTTTCCATTACATACTCTGTCGCTCTTTCTGTATATCTTTCTCTCTCATTCTTTCTCTTACTCTCACCCTCTCTTTCTCGGCCCCCTCTCATAAGACTTAGGTCATATTTCCTCATAGTCACATGCTTGGTGTGGGTTGCAGTCTTGCCGGCAATACCCACTCACAACAACAGCAAGCACTGTATGTAATATAGACAGACACAAATGACCAAGCACTGGATATAATATAGACACAAAGTACATTTTAGATACTGATTAAAAACAAATTGTAATTTGTTTATAAAACACATCAGCATTCAATAGACATGCTAACTAATTAATCATGTTGTCTCATTTCTTTAGTGCAATTTATTGCACGTTCAACTGTGGATTGTGGAATATTGATTTATTGACCACACGGTTTACTGTATGTCTGCCATCTTTTAGATGTATGGAATTGGACAGAGGATGGATCATTGGACACGCAAAATAGATTATTCTGTGTTTGTGTGAGAGAGAAATGGGAGGCTGCATGTGTGGCACATGATTTCTTGCGCTTTTCATAATGCTGCATCCTAAAAAATATTTAAACCTTAAAATCGGTCAACACCTTGTTGGAGGTTCTCTCCTCTTGTCCTCTCCTCCCCTGCCCAGTACAGAGAGCCCTTCCTGTAGACATGACCCACTTCCTTCAGAGGTGTCTCTGCCCACGTCATACCATGACCTCTGTCATCCAGACAGAGAGAAAGGATGGCGAGACTGACATTTTGAAGAGTCCCACCAGAGAGTCTGATTGTTACATAGACTGTCTTTTAGGTTACCGTGAACATTCTATAGTTTGCATGGTTGACTTGTGATGCCAATTTTTGTATTGAAATGTCATCTCAAGCAATACTCCATTCAACTCAGTGATGTGAGGGGTTATCAGTGGAATCAACACATTGTATGTGATGTGAGTGCTGCAGTAACATTAATCCTAGAAACAGAAAAAAACTGTTTACGTTATTGTTTAGTTAGAGACTATGGTACTGGTTTACAGGTTGACCAATAGATCATAGTACACAGCTGAGATGGCATGTTGGTGTAGGAGTTAGAACCACTACCTATGTGGGGAAACTTTCCAGCTATATGTGTCTGTCCCCTGGAGAACTGGGGAAACCACTGTGTCTACTCAGTCTGAAACCTTTGTGGGTGGGATTGTATTACTATTCTCGTGGCTACTGGAAATCCCCAGATGTCCCCACAGGGAAAGTAAAATATAGAAAATGATCCCTTCTGGGACGTTTCCCACGAGGACAAATTCTCTTTTAAGCTTAGGGGTTATGTTTAGGGTTAGGGTTACTATTAGGGTGAGAATTAGGTTTAGGGTTATGGTTAAGGATAGGGGAAATATGATTTTGAATGGAAATTAATTTAAGCCCCCCACAAGGATAGTAAAACAAATATGCTGTGTGTGTGACTCCTCCTGATCAATACCTCTATCTTTAGCTAAATCAAAGAGTGACCTACCGTAGTGACAGGTCAAATTGGCATACTTTTATTAATGTAAACAAACACAATTATTATATTCATGATTTGATATCCATTTAAAATCATTGGAAGCTGTTGATCTGGGTCAGATATTGACCTGGGTCAAATGGTTTGCATGGTAAAGAAGCGGGGCCGGCTCCAGGTATAAGCAACATAAGCTGGTCGCTTAGGGCCCCTTGTCCACTAGGAAATTAGTCATATATATTGTTTGATTGATAGTTAGTCTAGCCAGCTATTTAAACTTGTAGTGATCATGGCACACAGGGCATGTGCCCAGGGGCCCTGACCTCCAGTGGGCCCCAATTGATTGTGTTAGTCATTCTCACGCAGATATGATATTAACATGGCATTAGTCATGGTAGAATTTGGGGAATTTAGCTTTAAAGGCCCCCACCAAAGGGCAATGCTGCCCGTATTTCAATGGAAATTCCTATCCTATAACAGAAATTCTCATTTAGGTTCCACCGCCAACGAATGGCGCAGGCTGCTAATACATATTCATGATTAGGGGTGGGAACATTTTCCAGGTGGAGGTGAGCATGCTAACCTTATCTAGCTAGCTAATGTTATCTGTTGTTGCTACACCGTTTTGAAAAGATTTGCCAGCTGGCTAGGCTATGGCTGGTTCTCAAGCTGGATTTGTCATAAGCATTTAGGGAAAGCTTCGCCACGGATGGATAGGGGAAGCCAGTATATTTGACTTTGCCATCTGTTGTTATCTCCAAAATTTTGGCATGTTCCATAAATTGCAACCACAAATCCGCCATCTAGATAAAAATAATAAGTTGAAGCTCCGGTAATATGGATAGCCTAACTGCACTGCCTAACCGTGCGGAGAAAAAAGTACGATAATGTTTGCTCTCACTGCTGTAGGTGGCTCTGGATAAGAGTGTCCGCTAAATGACTCAAATGGATTGTGATAATTTGCTGGTAAAAAGTGGAGGTCTAAAAACACAAGTTTGCACCCTCTATTTTAATTTGCTCCATGGCTCAGGCGTCTACTGCAAAAAGCTGTTTGGTATTATATTGCTCAGCTCAGTCGCGACTCGTGAAAGAAGGACTTTGCAGGTGTTTCTGATTTAATAAATAATGACATGCTGGTGGGTGGTAACATTCAAATAAAACCAAGCCCTGAAAATAAACGTAGACTGAAAAGTATTAGCATGTCATATCATAGAGGAAACGCCTGGCATTGTCACGAAAACATTCCGAAGTTACACCTTCGGATTTCCCACTTCAACCCCAAATATATCATACTTTGACTAAAACTATGACGTATTGACTTCAATTGTTGTGCAACATCATGGGTAAGTATGGGCATTGTCTTTCAGCTCATGTGGGCATTTTAAACTGATAAAAATTCTCCCCACCCCATGGTCAAAGGGGTAGAATGGCAGGAAATTAGCTGTAAAACTAGAAAAAATCCTCTCTGCCCCATGGCAAAATGAGTAGAATTGCATTAATGTATTATACATAAATTGCTACGTTTTCTCTCCAACCCATGGAAAAATGTGTAGAATTAACTTTTTTTCTCTCTCTCCACCGTCAAGAGAGTGGCCACTAAAATGTGCCTCAGGGTGACAAATCTCCCGGAGGGTCCCCAAAAGGCTGTAAATAAGATAACTAAAGTATACGAACATCAGTCTAATGCGATAATATCTGAATCTATGATAATAACTGTGATCAGAGTCAATGCTATGCTAAATAAATAGGCAAACTATGTTGATTACACAGAGTTTACATATCATTTTTTTATATATATGAAGTGAATGGATTAGTTAATTCTCATGTTCTCTATGAATCTGGTGTTTTGGTCAAACAGTTGTCTCTATATGAATACAGTGTTTTGATCAGTCTGTCTCCCTGTCTCTATGTGAGTGGTGATTTAATATAACATGGGTGTTGCTGGGGGGGGGGTCAAGGATAATTAAATTAATTAATACATTTTATTACAAGGTACTTTGGCTGATTCCATTTGGGAATAAAGGGGTGAAAGAGGGGTCTCCAGATTTTGTGACTCACCTCTCCCCCTTCTTTAGATGTTTCTATTCTCCTAGGTGGTTGCAGCTGGGTGTCTGGCATCTCAGAATCTGGGATCTTTCCTCGTTGCTTGTCTGTTTGCTTATGGAATAGTCATTTGTCAGCCTCCTGTTCATCTCTCTTTCCATCCTTCCACTTCTCCCTCAGCTCATCCCTCCTTTCAGTGCCTCTCTCTCTCCCACCCTCTCTCTCTCTACCCTCTGACCCTGATGACAGAGCCCCGGGGACCTGTCACTCAAATCATCAAGTAAAAACCCATCTAACCCTTTCCTTCCATCCTTTTGGCATAGCTCATCTCCCTGCCTCTACCGTCCTCTTTCTCTATGTCCTTTAAGCATTGCGCCTCTTCTCCCTGTCCTGACATATCCTTTCCTTCTATCTCTTTCAGCAGAGCTAAACCTCTTTTCTCTCTCCTCTGCTAAACTCCACCCTTATGCTTCTAATAGCATGTCCTCCCTCCTCTTTTTTTCTCATATCTCTTTTCTTTCTCTCAATGCTTTCAGTGAACCCTGCACTTAGCTAACCCTGTGCTGCGTGGGCAAGACAAAAGCATGACCATTTGATATGAATAGATATGAGGTCTGCCTTGTAGTTCATATCAGTATCATATCCAGTAAACACTCTCTCTGTAACCATTCCTTTGGTTCAGATCATCATTTTGTCTCCGAATATTTTGGTTATGTTATCTGACACGCAGCCCTTAATCTCATTCTGGTCTTCACCACAGACCATTACTCATCTCACGTTATCACGTCTATATTTACCATTGTGTTTTCTGTGTGGTGGATGGTGGGCCACTGGGCCAGTTCAACATGTAGATAATTTTGTATATATAGTGTATGTGAACACCCCTTTAAGTTAGGGTATTTGGCTATTTCAGCCACGCCCGTTGCTGACAGGTGTTTTAAAATCGATCACACAGCCATGCAATCTCCATAGACAAACATTGACAGTACAATGGCCTTACTGAAGAGCTCAGTGACTTTCAACATGGTACGGTCATATGATGCCACCTTTCCAACAAGTAGGTGCGTCAAATTTCTGGCCTGCTAGGGCTTTCCCGGTTAACTGTAAGTGCTGTTATTGTGAAGTGGAAAAGTCTAGAAGCAACAACGGCTCAGCCACGAAGTGGTATGCCACACAAGCTCACAGAATCATCTGTCCTCAGTTGCAACACTCACTATTGAGGTCCAACCTGCCTCTGGAAGCAATATCAGCACAAGAACTGTTCGTTGGAAGCTTCATGAAATGGGTTACCATTGCCGAGCAGCCGGACACAAGCCTAAGATCACCATGTGCAATGCCAAGCATCGGCTGGAATGGTGTAAAGCTCGACGCCATTGGACTCTGGATCAGTGGAAACGCGTTCTCTGGAGTGATGAATTACGCTTCACCATCTGGCAGTCCGATGGACGAATCTGTGTTTGGCCGATACCAGGAGAACACTACCTGCCCCAATGCATAGTGCCAATTTGGTGGATGAGGAATAATGGTCTGGGGCTGTTTTTCGTGGGTTGGGCTAGGCCCCTTAGTTCCATTGAAGGGACACTACAGCATACAATGAAATTCTATACAATTCTGTGCTTCCAACTTTGTGGCCACATTTTAGGGAAGGTCCTTTCCTGTTTCAGCATGACTGTGCGCAAAGCGAGGTCCATACAGAAGTGGTTTGTCGAGATCGGTATGGAAGAACTTGACTGGCCTCCACAGAGAATTGGACCGCCAACTGCAAGCCGAACCTAATCGGCCAACATAAGTGCCCGACCTCACTAATGCTCTTGTGGCTGAATGGAAGCAAGTCGCCGCAGCAATGTTCCAACATCTAGTGGAAAGCCTTACCAGTAGAGTGGAGGCTGTTATACAGTGCCTTCGGGAAGTTTTCAGACCCCTTGATATTTTCTACATTTAGTTATGTTACAGCATTATTCTAAAATTGATTAAATAAATAAAAATCCTCAGCAATCTACACACAATACCCCTTAATGACAAAGCGAAAACAGGTTTTTTGAAATGTTTGCAAATGTATTACAAATAAAAAACAAACCCTTCAAACCCTTTGGTATAAGACTTGAAATTGAGCTCAGTTGCATCCAT
Source organism: Oncorhynchus kisutch (assembly GCF_002021735.2). Classification (NCBI taxonomy): domain Eukaryota; kingdom Metazoa; phylum Chordata; class Actinopteri; order Salmoniformes; family Salmonidae; genus Oncorhynchus; species Oncorhynchus kisutch. Next base: position 29,943,934 of record NC_034191.2, read on the forward strand.
TGATCATCCTTGAAATGTTTCTACAACTTGATTGGAGTCCACCTGTGGTAAATTCCATTGATTGGACGTGATTTGGAAAGGCAAACACCTGTCTATATAAGGTCCCACAGTTGACAGTGCATGTCAGAGCAAAAACCAAGCTATGAGGTCAAAGGAATTGAGGTCACAGGATGCCAGGCACAGATCTGGGAAAGGGTACCAAAAAACGTTTGCAGCATTGAAGGTCCCCAAGAACACAGTGGCCTCCATCATTCTTAAATTAAGAAGTTTGGAACCAGAGCTTGAGAGGATCTGTAGCTTGTTTGCGTCAAAAAGACTCTGTAGTAATCACTGCCAAAGGTGCTTCAACAAAGTACTGATTTAAAGGGTCTGAATACTTACATTAATGTCATATTTCATGTACACTGCTCAAAAAAATAAAGGGAACACTAAAATAACACATCCTAGATCTGAATGAATGAAATATTCTTATTAAATACTTTTTTCTTTACATAGTTGAATGTGCTGACAACAAAATCACACAAATTATCAATGGAAATCGAATGTATCAACCCATGGAGGTGTGGATTTGGAGTCACACTCAAAATTAAAGTGTAAAACCACACTACAGGCTGATCCAACTTTGATGTATTGTCCTTAAAACAAGTTAAAATGAGGCTCAGTAGTGTGTGTGTGGCCTGCACGTGCCTGTATGACCTCCCTACAACGCCTGGGCATGCTCCTGATGAGGTGGCGGATGGTCTCCTGAGGGATCTCCTCCCAGACCTGGACTAAAGCATCCGCCAACTCCTGGACAGTCTGTGGTGCAACGTGGCACCACCGTTGGTGGATGCAGCGAGACATGATGTCCCAGATGTGCTCAATTGGATTCAGGTCTGGGGAACGGGCGGGCCAGTCCATAGCATCAATGCCTTCATCTTGCAGGAACTGCTGACACACTCCAGCCACATGAGGTCTAGCATTGTCTTGCATAAGGAGGAACGCAGGGCCAACCGCACCAGCATATGGTCTCACAAGGGGTCTGAGGATCTCATCTCGGTACCTAATGGTAGTCACCTCTGGCGAGCACATGGAGGGCTGTGCGGCCCCCCAAAGAAATGCCACCCCACACCATGACTGACCCACCGCCAAACCGGTAATGCTGGAGGATGTTGCAGGCAGCAGAAAGTTCTCCACGGCGTCTCCAGACTCTGTCACGTCTGTCACGTGCTCAGTGTGAACCTGCTTTCATCTGTGAAGAGCACAGGGCGCCAGTGGCGAATTTGCCAATCTTGGTGTTCTCTGGCAAATGCCAAACGTCCTGCACGGTGTTGGGCTGTAAGCACAACCCCCACCTGTGGACGTCGGGCCCTCATACCACCCTCATGGAGTCTGTTTCTGACCGTTTGAGCAGACACATGCACATTTGTGGCCTGCTGGAGGTCATTTTGCAGGGCTCTGGCAGTGCTCCTCCTGCTCCTCCTTGCACAAAGGCGGAGGTAGCGGTCCTGCTGCTGGGTTGTTGCCCTCCTACGGCCTACTGTACTGGCCTGTCTCCTGGTAGCGCCTCCATGCTCTGGACACTACGCTGACAGACACAGCAAACCTTCTTGCCACAGCTCGCATTGATGTGCCATCCTGGATGAGCTGCACTACCTGAGCCATTTGTGTGGGTTGTAGACTCCGTCTCATGCTACCACTAGAGTGAAAGCACCGCCAGCATTCAAAAGTGACCAAAACATCAGCCAGGAAGCATAGGAACTGAGAAGTGGTCTGTGGTTACCACCTGCAGAACCACTCCTTTATTGGGGGGTGTCTTGCTAATTGCTTATAATTTCCACCTGTTGTCTATTCCATTTGCACAACAGCATGTGAAATTTATTGTCATTCAGTGTTGCTTCCTAAGTGGACAGTTTGATTTCACAGAAGTGTGATTGACTTGGAGTTACATTGTGTTGTTTAAGTGTTCCCTTTATTTTTTTGAGCAGTGTATTTATTTATTTATTTATTATACATTTGCTAACATTTCAAAAAAACTGTTTTTGACTTGTCATTATTGGGTATTGTGTGTTGATTGATAAGGAAAACATTTTTTAAATCAATTTCAAAAGAAGGTTGTAATGTAACAAAATGTGAAAAGTCTAGTAGTCGAAAGCACTGTTACAGCAAAGGGTGAACCAACTCCATATTAATGCCCATGATTTTGGAATGAGATGTCCATACTTTTGGTCATGTAGTGTATGTCCCCCCCACTTCTAAAACCACAGTTGCGCCCTTCGTGTATAAGAAGTAGTAGTACTGAACTCAGGGCAAGCTCTTAGTCATCCAGCAGGGTATTCGGTACAATGGGTTAGAGAGACTCTCTCTGGGTCTTTCAAACAGTTAATCCTCTTATGTGCCCCCTGTAATGCAAACACACACGCATGCGCGCACACACACACAGGCATGGACGTGTGCACACAGGCACAAATCCAAAGGGTATCCCACAAACACATACACTCACACTTTTACTCGCATGTAATCCAACTACATATTCACCATATTCATATGGTGTTCTGCTACAGTACAGTTCAGCGCTACATGCCCTTCCCTGATAAAGTGACCAGCTTGGATTTAGCTCGATAGCGTTGAAGCCCTTTGTGTACTGATATGACTGTGTGTGTAGAGAAGGCCCAGGTATGACTTTGACTCTGCAGGAGGCTGCAGGGACTCTGCAGTGGAGAGGGGGAGGTGCAGCTGGAAGACGGGACTGCTGACTAGGTAGAGTAGTGTGGCTGAGATTGTCCTCTGGCTACCCTTGACCCATTTCTGCCTCCACATGCTCAGCATACTGCATGCAGCAGGATCAGGGTCTAGTAGTGGGAGCTCTGTCTTTGACCATTACACTCACATGTTCACTGTGTGTGCAATTCAGTGTGTACATGTCAGTGTTTATGTGTGTTTCTGCAGGGGTGTATGCATGTGTGTCCTGGATAGACTTAAAGAAGACTGATGATAACTGCAGAAACGCATGGGAAATGATCTGTCCACTCCAGTGCCTCAATGGGTTTCCACTCACTTTCCACCCCATCATCCTCTACCGTACACCAATGCCCTCATCCCCACTCGCACTAGGCTTCCCTCCCCACAGTCCCCAGGCCCCTAAGATTCATTTGTTAACATTACACCCCATACCCTTACCCCACTGCCCCATCTCCTTTCCCCTTCTAGGCCTCTGGTCTGGATGTACTGTAGCCCAGCAGAGAGGCAGCAGATGGGGATTGATGACCAACAGTCCCCCTGACTCCCCCAGGTCTGTTCCTATTGATCCCTGGCTGTTTGGCAGAGGAAGGCCAGAGAGGAGACAAGGGACCAGGAAGGCTGATGGAAGTGTGTGTCTGTTTGTCAGAGGAGTCTGATGGGAGGAGCTATAGGAGAATGGGCTCTTAGTAATGACCTGAATGGAATCAATGGAACGGAGTGTTTTATGTATTTGATACCGTCCGCCTATAGTTCCTAACATCAGCCTCCTCTGGTGTGTGTGTCTCTGTGATTAGTGACTGTGTTGTCGTCTGTGTTGTCATCTCCTCGCCTCTCCCCTTCACTCCTCAGTACTCACCCTGTCTATCAGCCAATGATCTCTATCTGCCTGACATCACTACCAAATCATTCAGCTCTGTCCTGTTCTCTCCTCTTCTCTCCCTGCGAGAGATACCTCACTATCAGTTCTCTTAATGTACTGTTACTGACAGCGGTAGGTCCATTCCTTAAGATCTCCACATGCAGATAGCCCCTTATGTCTATGATATAATTAAGCAATACGGCCCGAGGGGGTGTGGTATATGGCCAATAAACAATGGCTAAGGGCCTGGAATACAGCCCTTAGCCGTAGTATATTGGCCATATACCACAAACCCCCGAGGTACCTTATTAATATTATAAATTGGTTCCCAACGTAATTAGAACAGTAAAAATAAATGCTTTGTCATACCCGTGGTATACAATCTTATACACTATGGCTGTCAGCCAGTCAGCATTCAGGGCGTTTGAACCACACGGTTTATACATGTGGTTATATATCTGAGATGTTTTATTCTAAATCAAATGTTATTGGAATGTATAAAATCACTTTTCAATCATAGTCGACATTATAATGGTGATGTAATGTTTACCTTGGCATTCCCCTGTGTGTGAGAAACTAGTTTTGTGGATCAAAAGCCACTGGATAAACAACCATGTTGTTACAGTTGGATGTTGTGTTTGGACAGCATTGCCATGTGTAGGTGTCTTATCTGTGATCTCACTTTGGTCTAACACTTAATGTATGTGGGAGTATTGCTTTAGTCTTAGTGGTTAAGGAAATGTAACTTTCATCACTTTCAGATCTCTGATGCATTATCTGTTGCAATTGTCTTCAGTAAGACACATGTCAGTGGTTTAGCCCGTTGATGGGCTCTAATCAGTGGGTGAGCCTGAGGGCCTTCTAGGCCTTCAGAAAATGTATTTTAAATAAAATGTTGCTTTAATTTCAACTTCATATTTTGAATAATTTTTATGATCTTCTGATTTCATCTCTTCAGTTTGTGTTGGAAAGAGAATACTTTCCCTGGGTAGAAAAATCTAGCTGGCTCAGCCAGCCAATGGGTAGGCCTTCAGAAGCTTTATTAGAGCAGACATTTGGAATGACAGGTGAATGAACCAATCACATTTGGGTGCAATGGGTGGGACTATTTGGGAATAAAACATGAAGGCCTGTCACTACTGATGAGCCAATAATGAGCAGTAGGCTAGTTTTCCCATGCTTTTGTTGTAGTCTGTGTGACAATGGCGGCAACTGTAGCAGATGTTATTGAGGAGGATGTGGTGGCTAATTTGTTAGTCTTGAAAATGACGATGCTAACTTTCAACGAGAAGTTAAATGTTGTGCAGAGGGGGAGGCCAAATCCAGCACTGCCAGGATTGGTGCAACGAGGAAAGAACTTTGAAAGGCATTTTCAAATTTTCAATTATAAGTGCTATCCATAGATGGCTGTGTGTGATCAACCAAGAAGCTTTAGTACTGGGATTGTCTACTCTTTAGCACCGACAAGAAGTCAACCTGGGCCAGTACTGGTTTCAAAGACCTAGCCAGTTTTATGAAGTCAGCTCTGCCAAATAAACTTACAAACATGCACATAATTCCTCTCGCTCTCCTTGTTCAGATGCTGTCAGTGCAGTGCCTCCCTGTCCCACTGGTACTATCAGAAGGAGGGCCGGCTCTTCTGCAAGAAGGATTACTGGGCCAAGTTCGGAGAGCTGTGCCATGGATGCAACGACCCCATCACAACCGGCCTGATCATGGTAAGATAGTCTTCCGCCACAAACAGCACAGTAACTAGATCCTCCTGACTACAGTACTAGGTATCCCTCTCCTCTCTGTCTTCACCAGTCAATCTCTCTAATCAGCCAGACTTGATACGACACTCCTGTTACAGTCTGTCGGATATGGTTTCCCCAACAACATCCACACAAACACTGGTCTCCACTTTACAGTACCTGTAATTATACCATATGCTTTACACATCCCTGTAAGCCTTCCAGGGAGAGTCATTAACTGTTGTTTAAGTAAAGAGAACAGTCTGAGAGGAGAGGTGGTGAAAGGACATGTGGAGGATGGACATACTCTATGATTTTCCCTTCTCTGATCAGGGGTGTTGGGTTGTTCTGAAATGGGTTTAATAACTTTACTAGTCACTAGAGCAGGGTTCAGCCACCAGACAGATGATATTAAAGCTTCTGCCAAGAGTACTTGGAAATATGTCAAAGTCTACATTGTGAAAAAGAAACGCCTGTCTGCTTTGCATAAAGAGCAGATAACAACGTGAGTGTAGCCTGTGAGAAATACTGTTAATTGTGCAGTAACCATTTGCATTCTCCCCAGCAGTAGCATGTCACACTTTGAAATGTGGTATATTACCATCATGCCATTTGAAGTGGGATTTCACCTGGTTTCTCTCTTTAGTATATCAAAATGGGTGAAATATTGTGGTGACTTAATCCATGTTTATGAGCTATGTTGTGTTCAGTATGCCATAAGGGTTGCCCACGCAGATAGAAATGGAAATAGGTATTTTGTATTACAAATCAGCCGTAGGCAGGCGGCATAGGCGGCACATGAGTGTCAAGTTTGGGGAAGCTAATTTTCACTGTATATACACTTTTATAATAAAGCATTCCATTCATCATCACTTTTGCAGACTTATGTAAGCTATGCTATGTACTATTCCTAATGTGATGAGTAGATTGGATAGTCATCATTTTGGCTAATAATATAACTCAATCACTGTTTGCAAAAAAGACCGTTCAATGCATGGCTGAGGACGTAGAGTAGGCCTAAACTATAGGCGACAGTGCCTTCAGAAAGTATTCATAGCCCTGGACTTATTCCACAGTTGGTGTTATTACATGTGTATGTGTATACTAGACAGCACAACGTGTTGATGTCACGTTGCGCAGTACAAGACTAGGGACTCGGTTTGTTTCACTTTTTAACAACAAACTACCTAGTTAGATAATAAAAGTTTACAATAGTTGTCCTATTCATATCTGGATCCTGGGACGCAGTTCGCATTAACGCTGGGACCGCTGATATATGTATCGGGATCCGTGCTCAAACAAGGTGGTACTACATTGCCGGAGCAGCTAGCCTAGCTGCTAGCTATCAAGCTAGGCAACCTGGTCTACTATTGATAGATACCAAGCACGCTAAGCGGTTAGCCCTTGTGGCTAGGGCCGCACTATTTGTCTCAGTTTTAGGACTACTGATTTCCAGAGTTTTCTACTGCCGGCGTCTCTCATTTCACGGAGTGAATAGTGGACTCGTCAAACAATTAGTACTGTCATGCCTCCGAAAAAAGACAAGGATCACATCTCTGCTGGGGAGGTACATTAACTCTTGGAGAAGTAGAACGTTTCCTATAAGTAAATTATACTTCAGCAGGAAAATAACTTTGAAAGCTTCGTACAAATGATCATGGAGTCTACCAACAAACGGCTGGACTACCTTACTAAAGATATACAAGACATTAAAGCAAGCCTTCAGTTCACACAGAAGGATGTGGATGTATTGAAGACCACACAAGATACACTGTTCCTCTATGCGGAATGAAATCACCACAGACAGAGAGGGCCTCCAGAACATGTCTGGGAAGGCAGAATGAAATCACCACAGACGGAGAGGGCCTCCAGAACATGTCTGGGAAGGCTGATTACCTGGATGGACAATTGAGGAGAAATAATATTTTAATAGATGGTATCCAGGAGAGACAAAGTGAGATATGAGCTGAATCAGAGGACAAAGTTCAAAAGCTGTTTTCTGAGGAGCTACAATCGGATCAACATGTTGAACTGGAACGTGCTCACCTGTCTGGGAAGCCAGGGGTCTCTAGTGGTACCAATGGAACCAGACCAAGGCCAACTGTAGTGAAATTCCTCAGGTTCACGGATAAGCTTGCAGTCCTTGAAAAAGCCAAATGTCTTAAATGGTCCTTCATCTTCATCATCTCCGATGCAGCCCGTCAAAGAAGAAAGGAACTAATACCAGCTATGAAGGCTGCAAAAGAACGAGGTGACATGACATATCTGATGTATGACCAATTGATTGTTCACCCTCCCTCCCAAGGTGACATACACAAGTAATTCCAGCCACACACACACACACAATGACTGACACTGACTAACATTGACTGACTGACTGACTGACTGAGATTCCAACTTCTGATTCATGATTGGACATTTAAATACTGTAAATCTACCAAAGAAAGGCCTGTTAATTGCTCACTTGAATATATGCAGTTTAAGGAACAGAATTCATGAAATATGCTGTCTAGCGCATCAAACAAGATGAATCTATTGGCAATATCAGAGACTCACTTGGACCCTTCTTTTGAGGATGCTGAGATCTCTATCCATGGACACAATTTGTTCAGGAGGACCAGAAATAGATGTGTGGGTTGCAGTTTAGATCCAGAGTCCTATTCCAGCAAAACTATGTAAGGACTTAATGTTGACTGGATTAGAGGCGCAATGGGTACAGGTGCATTGACCACATTTGAAACCTATACTAGTTGGTTGCTGCTATTAGCCTCCTAATGCTGATGTGAAATATCTTGATGTAATTTGTGAAATGTTGCATAAGGTATCTGATGAAAATAGGGAAATATATTTTTGGGGAGATATGAATATAGATTTTTTTGAACACCAACTGTCCAATGAGAAATACACTTATTTCTGTTGCCAATGTATGTAACCTGACCCAAGTTGTGACATTACCAACCAGAACGTTCACTAATAGGTCCGGAATCACATCATCAACTTGTATCGATCACAATTTTACTAACATGGCTGAACCTGTATCAGTGGCACTAGGTTGCAGTGATCATAACTTGGTTGCACTCACTAGGAAACTAAAATACCAAAGGCTGGCCCTAAAATAATCTACCTTCCAATGGCACGTTGTTTTAGCTAATCCAAGTTTATAATTTTAAAAGGCTAATTGTTCATTAGAAAACCCTTTTGCAATTGTGTTGGCATAGCTGAAAACTGTTATGCTGATTTTTAAAGAAGCAATAATACTGGCCTTATTTAGACTAGTTAAGTATCTGGAGCATCAGCATTTGTGGATTCGATCACAGGCTCAAAATGGCCCGAAACAAAGACCGTTCTTCTGAAACTCGTCAGTCGATTCTTGTTCTGAGAAATATAAGGCCATTCCATGTGAGAAATTGCCAAGAAACTGAAGATCTCGTACAACGCTGTGTACTACTCCCTTCACAGAACAGTGCAAACTGTCTCTAACCAGAATAGAAAGAGGAGTGGGAGGCCCCGGTGCACAACTGAGCAAGAGGACAAGTACATTAAAGTGTCTAGTTTGAGAAACAGACGCCTCACAAGTCCTCAACTGGCAGCTTCATTAAATAGTACCTGCAAAACACCAGTCAACAGTGAAGAGGTGACTCCGGGATGCTGGCCTTCAAGGCAGAGTTCCTCTGTCCAGTGTCTGTGTTCTTTTGCCCATCTTAATCTTTTCTTTTTATTGGCCTATCCCGAGATATGGCTTTTTCTTTGCAACTCTGCCTAGGAGGCAGGATTCCTCCAGTTTAGACCAAGCAGCCTTCATGTTCGCAGCATTGTCTGTCACCAGTGCAAATACCTTCTGTGGTCCAAGGTTATTGATTGCCTTCAGCTCATCTGCAATGTAGAGACCGGTGTGTCTGTTGTCCCTTGTGTCTGTGCTCTTGTAGAATACTGGTTGAGGGGTGGAGATGATAGTTAACTATTCATTGCCCACAAACATTTGACCACCCATCAGAGATGATTGCAATACAGTCTGCTTTCTCTATGATTTGCTTGACCTTCACTTGAACTCTGTTGAACTCTGCATCCACCAAAAAAACTTCTGATTCCCGGAGGACCATGAGCTGTTGCTATCATTAATGTGTCTGTTTCACACCCAATCCCACCACACTGCACTATCATGTAGGGTTTCTATTGGCCAATCCTAACTCACTAAGATCACTTTATTAGTCAATTGCATACAAGGTCCTACCAAAATTGGACCTCCGTTTTCAACCCAACACATACATACAGTACCAGTCAAAAGTTTGGACACACTCTAGGGTTTTTCTTTATTTGTACTATTTTGTACATTGTGGCTTGGTCTTTTACCAAATAGGGCTATCTTCTGCATAACCCCCTACCTTGTCACAACACAACTGATTGGCTCAAATGCATTAAGAAGGAAAGAAATTCCACAAATTAGTTTGTGAAGGCACACCTGTTAATTGAAATTCATTCCAGGTGACTACCTCATCAAGCTGGTTGAGAGAATGCCAAGAGTGTGCAAAGCTGTCATCAAGGCAAAGGGTGGCTACTTTGAAGAATCTCAAATATAACATATATTTTGATTTGTTTAACACTTTTTTTGGTTACTACATGATTCCATGTTTTATTTCATAGTTTTGTTTGTCACGTACACATGGTTGGCAGATGTTAATGCGAGTGTAGCGAAATGCTTGTGCTTTTGGTTCCGACACTGCAGTAAGATCTAACAAGTAATCTAACAATTCCCTAATAACTACCTAATACACACATCTAATGGGGTGAATGAGAATATGTACATATAAATATATGGATGAGTTGGATGCGTCCGTGTATCTATGTGTCCCGTGCAAGTATGTGTGTCATTACACTCAGCCCTCTGCAGTGCAAGGTCAGTAATGAACCACCCACCCAGTGGAGGCCAGCAGAGTCCAAAGTGAATCAGAGATGGCAGCTAGCGCTCACCCTGCCCTGCTACCCGCTACCCATTACCTAGTCCTCTACAGGGCCAGATGTATCAGTCACATTCCCATTACAGTGCAAAGACATCAGCTATTGATTGACGTCTGACCGCGGTTAAGTTCAACCAAGACGGTCAGGCAATCACGTTTACACAGATGTCAGACCAATGGTGTTATAGACGGACGGACTGACCAACTGAACTGAATGGCAGACAAGGTCAATTTCCTCTGCTTATTTTCATCCCCTGCACTCTGGACGTGTGGCGTGATGCAGTCCAATCCCACACTGCCCACCCTTGGCATCCGGCCAGCGAAACCGGGCAGACTGCATTTTTCTTCAGCCCACAAAATGCATCCTCTGAAAGAGGGTAGTGTTTTTGTTGTTGGAGCCAGGACATAGAAGCACACTAAAATAGTGTAATGCAATGTGGGTATGACTCACAGTCTGCCTGCTGATTGAAATGTTACATTGATTAGGTCGTTTGGGTAGGAGAAGAGAACGACATGTATAGAGACATTTCTAACCATGTCACTGTGCCTCTGCCTTCGATGAGTCTAGAGCCTCAGAATGGATCATTGAGAAATGATCAATTTCTCAAACAGCTTAGTTGAATTCCTTCCGCTCTGGTATAGTGTTGCAGTGTCCAGTGGGAGTAGGCAGGCTATGCCCCTGCAGGTATTCTAATGGGGTCAACCACAACTCCAAGATAATTAACTCCCTTTGGTGGTTAATAAAACATTTGAAGGCCAGGATCATTTCACTATTATCAGTGGATGGATATTGGGAAATAGACATATTTTCAAGATACTTTACAGTACATGAAATGTCCCTCCCTTTCACAGACAATCCCAGTTTAGCAACATCTTATAACAACTCCCATTGGTGTGACAGCACATTGTTTAGGTGGGAGTAATGTTGTTTTCTAAGTGTCTCATAATAATCTCTATGGTCCGATTAGCCTTGAGTATCTGTTGGGAAAGACACTCACTTTCAGACATTAAGACTGTAAGATGTTCAGTTTGTGACCATGGTGATTGAGCAATAGTCAGTGAACAAAAGTGTCATATTCTGAAGTTTGGGTGGAAGTTGTTTTGTTTGTGTCTGATCAGATATGCATGGGGTTTGTTGGAAAGTAGGCTAGAGTTACTGTAAGGGTTTCAGCATGTCAACATAGAGGTTGAGCAACAGTGGTAGCAGGAGTGTGTGTGAAATACAGAAAGGGGGCTTAGCAGGAAGGAAGTGTAAGGTTATAGTGAGATGGAATTGACTTACCATGACCTCCCTGCCTTGTCTTGTTTGCCTGCCTACAATGACTTTGTCAACATTTTCCATCCCACACCATAGAATGGAGAGATCTTTGCATATTCACACGTATCCACGCATAACAATATGAACTTCAACCTCGTCTGACACTGATGAGCGTCTTCAATGAGACGGCCATCATTTATGACATTTTAGTACCTTTTCAGATTCAATACTCTTAGCTTTTTATTGGGGTTTTCCAATGATCTTATGTGTCGTGGCACATTCACATTCCTCCCCAGTAGAAACCTGTTTCAAACAACTTCATTTAAAAAACCACCTCCATGGATTTTTTTTCTTCCCCCCTACTAGTGAAATTTCCCAAACATGGTTTGTTATGTGACTGGTCTCAGTGGGTTGTCTTTGTTAGCTTCAAACAGCTACATTTTAGTCCTCCACAAAGCTACATTTTGAAGGAGAGCATCAATAACATTGTCCAGCGCTTGTCTCCTCCACCATCGACGTCTGCCTGTCTTCCCTCCTGAAGACACAGGCTCTCTGTAGTGTTTAAGTTTTTACTCCTTTTTTAAACACTTTTTGTCACTCCTTAGGCTGTCGCAGTGCAGAGAGGAAGGAACGGATTCTATGAAAAAACATGACTACCAGTGGTTTTCAGACTGCTTTATCTATTTGGTATTTATATTTAAATTGTCTGGTTTGGGTTAATATGGATACTTCTTTGAATGAGTCAATCAGTTGGGTAGTAACCTTTTTACTCCATGGTAAGAATTAGCCTCTCTACCAGGCCTTTCAGATATAGACAATAAAGCTTCATAACAGTCAGCCAGTCTTGTCACCTGGTTAGTTTTAGCCTAGATGCCTTATTAGATTTGGCTGTCTGGTTGTGACCGCCTGGTTACATGTAGGTGATGTGACTGTTCAATGGACCAGTTATCCGTCCTGTCACCTTTTGGGTGGTTGGCTGGGATGCTCTGAAGCACTCAGGCTGCATTAGACTGAGTCTGAAATGGAGCCCTATTAGGGCACTACATTTGACCGGGGCCCATATGTGCCATTTCAGACACATCCTCAATCGATTGTGTGTGTTTTTGATGGGAGGTCCATCAGACACTGCAGATGCTCCGGCCTTTCTCTATTAACATCTGCCGAGTCAGATGGCCCCAGGCAGCAGCTGGTATAAGAGAGTGGGGGGATAGAGGAAGGGGGGCGAGCGATGGACTGAGGTGAGGGAAAGTCTGACACAGAGAGAAAAGGTAAGAGAAGGAGAGAGCTAGAGACATAATAGAGTGAGCAAACAAATGGGACAGCAGGGACCGTCATCCAGCCTGAAACCAAGATCGCTGTCTGTCTGTGACTGTAGCACCTGGACAGGATCACTGATGCTACAGTTCTCTAAATAACATGTAAACACACCACCGCCACGCCCTGGCGTGGTCTGGCACTCCACAATGGTCACTGTGTTCAGCAAGTTATCATGTTATCATGTTATGGTGTGATGTGGTGATGCGTTGGTGTTCCTCTGCTTCATGTTTTACATTTAAAGAGCAGAGAATATTAACCATTACTGTGTTCTTAAAGGCACAATCTGGGATATTTACAATGGCCATTTCAATGAATGATATACATGTAACTGCCAATAGAGTTCCTTTATGTTGGCAGTTACCTGTAAGTTACCCATTTGATTCTTGAAGAACAAAAAATGTATAACAGCCTCATGAGCTTAGTACAACTGTCTTACCCTATCATAACCCCAAATATAAGGTTTTATTACCTCATTATGGTCATCTTCCTCTTAGGTGTTTGATGTTCCAGGTGGTTTGTATAGTAGATTGCGTTTAGGTTTTAAAAAGTATGTTTGTGTTCTAATCTTCCAATATGTGCTTTTACAGATGTAGGATCTTAATTTGATCACCCAGGAAATGTTAATGTTAATGTAGTTTATTTGAGGTTTAAAAAGGCTTTGGAATTTTGTAATTTCCACTGAAATTTTACTTGATTTTCCCTTATGTAAAATGTACCAACCCCTAATAAAATGTCCATGAATTATACTCCACATAATAATTCACATTTCCTGTTGCTGCAGGATTATTTTCCCGCTGTAGCAAACTGGCTCAAATTAAGATCCTACATTTGTATAATCATTCTGTCATCCTCCCCACTAGTACAGTAAGCCCTTTAATGCAAGTGATGTTAGATGACATGGTGGTGTTGCGTGAGGGCTTTGGCTGGCCCCCTTTTTTTATTTGACATTTCCGACAGAGTATTAAATATGATCGCCTGTCAGCTGTGACTGAGCTAGAGGAGGTTTGGAATAGGGGGGACTAGGGAAAGGGGGATGGGGGAAGAAAGAGGGAGAAATATAAGAGGGGGGGTATTTTCTGAAGACATCAGAGAGGAGACACAGCCAGCAGGCGCATGGGTGGGCTGGACCAGGCAGGAAACGATGAGGTCATAGAAACAGAGAGAGAGAGCGGCTGCCGCTTGTTAGAGTGAGTGAGAGAGAGAGAGAGGGGCAACGAGGGAGGGAGGGGAATGAGCAGCCTGTGACATCGTTTCAGATATGAGCTCAGTGGCAAAGGCGTGGACAGCTCCTCTCTTTCTCTCTCACTCTCCGCCTCATCCTTTTCTCTCTCTCTCATTTGGCCTCTGCCTCTGTGTTGTTGTGACAGCAGTGTGGGCTCACCAGAATGAACTAGTCTTGCCGGGAGTAGAGTGGACTGTATAGGAAAGCAGCAGCAGGGAGGCTGTCATGGTGTCAGATTTATTTTTCTGGGGATTTTGCTGTCTCAAGCTGTGGAAAAGGGACAGAAAGGTAAGATGGCTTTCCCTATGTAGACTGTGATGGAGTGAAAGGGCTTGGCTAGCTTCAGCCGGTTGATTGGCGGGGTGGCAGTCGGGCTGTCTCAAGTGGCTTGTGTTGAGTAAGCAGGCTTGATTCTGCTGTGTTTGTGTTTTAGGTCTCCATCTCTCTCTCTATTGCATGTTTTAAGTAGAAATAGAACATCAATATTGATATTGTATCGTCCCTAAAATGATCTTGTTAAGATCATGTTGAAATGGTTGCAATGATCTCTAAGAAACTGGGTCCATGACATATACATTTTTTATTTAATAATTTTTGTTTCATGAAATAGACATGAGCCTAGGCGGTCACATGGTCTATATTTAGAGTAGGTCCTGCCCTAGATAAAGCATACTTTGAGCCCCAGCTACAGTAGGCTAGGCTTGTTAAAGATTGATTGTAGATCTGAGATGACTGCAGCCTGCACTGTACATATGCACAATATAAACACACAGGCCTATGTATACGCAGTCACACACATGTACAGTGGTTTCTCTGAGCCTCTACCGGATGTCCACCTATCTATCAGATGTAACTCAAAGCTTCATCGACTGACCATGAAGTATCATGTTGATTTCATTAACAGCAGCCCTAAAGCAGTTGTGGCTCATCATGATGCTGTTGATGCTAAAGGATGGCCTTAACATGCTGTAGATGCTACAGGATGGCCGTAACATGCTGTAGATGCTACAGGATGGCCGTAACATGCTGTTGATGCTACAGGATGGCCTTAACATGCTGTAGATGATACAGGATGGCCGTAACATGCTGTTGATGCTACAGGATGGCCGTAACATGCTGTTGATGCTACAGGATGGCCGTAACATGCTGTAGATGCTACAGGATGGCCGTAACATGCTGTTGGCTAAGTGGTAAAAAAGGGGTTTTCCAGTGAACAGGCATGAATTCAAGCCCTGTTTGGGGTTGCTGGGTGCTGTTTCTGCCACTTGGTCTGGTCTGATCATATTTGCCCCGTTTATTCTTTCTAAATGAGTCGGGGTCAGAAACAAAATGAAAGCCTGTGTTGCCAAATGAGATCTAAGTAGGAAGGAAGGCAGTGAACAGGAGGGAAGCCAACTGGTGATTGGAGCTGCCGAACTCTTAGGGGAAAAAATTTGCCATCTAGAACCTTTAAGGCGAACCATTTGAAGAACCCTTTTTGGTTCCAGGTAGAACCCTTTACACATGGTTCTACATGAAACCAAAAAGGGTTCTACATGAAACCAAAAAGGGTTCTACCTGAAACCAAAAAGGGTTCTATATGAAACCAAAAAGGGTTTCACCTGGAACCTAAAAGGGTTCTCCTATGGGGACAGCCAAAGAACACTTTTGGAACCCTTTTTTCTGAGTGTGGATAAGATAGAGGTGATGTCCTTTTTCTACTCAAGATCCAGGCCATGCTCCACTTCTCTTCTTTCCACAGTTTAGGTTTTGGTTTGGAAATTGAAAAGCCAAATTTCATTGCTTGATGAATTGATTTAAATGCAGGATTCTATATTATAGACATTCTATCCATCTGTTATATGGAGATTTGACTGATCCTGATCCTCCAGCACCTCAACATGCATGGTCCAAATGGCTTTGGAATTTGGAATACCCCATTAAGCTTTTTTGGAATTTGACCTAGAATTCACTCTCATGGGGGGTATCGGGAGTATCTGTTACCTGCTGAATGTGCTGCTGATGTAACCAATTCCTGATGTCAACATCAGCTTGTGTAGCATAAAAGTACTTGGTTTCTGTCATAGTTCTTGTGTGAATTCTTGCTGGTGGTTTATTGGTTTTATGTGTACTTGTCAGTCTCAGAAGGCCTCAAAAACAGAAAAGGTTGAGAAGCCCTGAGCTTTACTATTGCAGCAGTTCCATTGAACCTCAATAGGTCACTGGAATAACTAATCATCTCCAGGTCATAATGTGGTTAGTTACACCAACCAGATCCCCTCTGTACCAGCTCTGCATCACATCATGGTGTGTTAGGAGTAGGTCATTGTAATAGATTTATCCTGCCTGGGATGGGTTAGTGAAGTCATGGCAGTGTGTGCTAATATCAGTTTAAATGACAACGTGTGCATGCGTGTGACTGTGTGCGTGCATGGTGTAGTGTTTACATCAGGCTAACTGACGTAAGGGGTCATACCTTATGTTGCTAGTGTTTTATAGTCCCCATTACTCTCCACACATTATCCATATCACTATATCGGCAAGACCCTCCACAGGCCCACAATGCATCAGTATAACTGGAAGTCCATACAGGAAACATAAGTGAACAACTGGCTAAAGTTCCAATATCCACCACACTAATAAGCAATGTAGTGAGCAATGGGCAAGCATTCTAAATGGTATGCTAGTATGGATATTATAATATACTGTAGCATTGGCTCCAATTCACCTAGTTTACATGGTTGGACTAAACGTTTTATAATTAATCCTAAAACAAAAATGAAAGTGATGCAATAGTTTTGTGAACAGAAAATGTCCTAAACTCAATATGGAGACTCCCTAACTTCCCTACCCCCCACCCCTCCCTCCCTCCCCCTCATCTGTTGTTTACACTAGAGAACCTGAGTGTCATTGTGAAACCAGAGGGTCATAAATACCTCGGATTGGTCCAACAGGGGCCATACACATTCCACAGGCTGTCTAAAAACAGACACACACACACACACACACCACTAAATGGATTAGCCTCCCCACTTATCATCGTAATGTTTGGGTCGTCAAACACTTAAAGTTGAAACTTTGACACATTTAAGTACTGAAATGACAGCCTTTGAATGGCTGTGTCATCATAATATCACCAAGGACATTTCCTCATTCTTGTGAACTCATTTGCATTATCACTTGTGCTTTGGGAAAGCCCTCAAAGAAATTACATTTATTTGCAATGATTTGGTTTACAGTTTAGGAAGTGGAGATGAGTTATTGGACAAAGCCAATTTTAAAGATTTGCCTGGTTGTATACATGAGTAGTTCCAGGCAACTTCCTGCTTTCTATTTCCAGATGAATTGCATTTCTCACCTTTTGTATCTTCATCACAAGTCCCCAGCTGGTGCAGTCATTGTTCATTATAGGATCATGCTTAATATGTGACCGCCTCCCTCCAGCTCACCATGGTAACACACTGTTTCCAGATGCTTCTCCATGGCGACCTCACTCTTCCCAAAGGAAACGTGCTGATGATTTGGATTGTTGTGGACAGTGGTCCTGTGTGCGCCACATGACCAAGCACACTGCTCTCTTACATACAGAGAGAGAGGGCAAGATAGAAAGAGGGAAAGAGAAAGGGAAAGAGGGAGAGAGAGGGAAAGAGAGAGGGGGGGGAGGGGCAGAGAGAGGGAGAGACCAGCTGTGGGTATTTACAGCATATTCTGTAAGTTATCCCCACTCATTGTAAATTGAAGCTTTTTAACCAACTTTTTGTCAGGTTTCTCATGCTACATAGTTTCATTCTGAGTTATTGTGAACTAACTCAATTATCAGTGAGACAAAGGTAATAGAACGTTCCACCTAAGAGATGTACAGGGTTATTGTTAGCTTCTCTCTTTTCTTTCTTCCTCTCCCTTTTCCTCTCTCTCTCACTTGCTCTGCTCTGTCCCTCAGGCTTTTGATGTAGGAGTCTTTTCTTTGTGCGTGTGCAGCAGCAGCTGTCAGTTGTCAGATGTGGTTGGAGAGAAGAGTGTGTGGGGTGGAGTGTGTAGGAAAGGAGGGGGCGGGGGTCGACAAATGGCAGCAGCCACAGTGTCAGTGTGACAGGCATCACACTGTCTCTTCCTCTCCATCCAGCTGTCCTTCTTCTCCTCCCCACGGGGGCTCACACCTGAGACTGGCCACAGCCTGCCATGCACACGCACACACGCACGCACACACACACACACACACACACACACACACACACACACACACACACACACACACACACACACACACAGAGCATAGTCTACAGTGTTAAATCAACACTGACAGTGTTACATTTAACACTGGTCAATTGTCTATATGGGTCCACACTTTTCAGTGTTAAATTAACACACTGCTTAGTGTAAAGCCTTATTTGCGTATTACCCAGAATGCATTTCAAGTGAATTGTAGCGTTAACACCCCTGACTGTATTTGTTAATGACAAAGACATGGTTGTTGATTTCATCCATTTTCAGTCCTGAAACCTTCATGAAGTGAGATCCTAAGCAAATATTTTATCATTAAAAATGTATTATTTAACACAATACAACAAGTATTTAATAAGGCCTTATTTTGAAGGTCTAGTTTTACCCTATACAGTGAGTGGCCTGAAACTCTTGGTTTTCAGGCCTACAAGTCACATTATTTTGGCTAGCAAAGTGATGTGTAATTCCTATTGGAATCTAACCAGAGTGGGGTTATCCAACATTTGACATTTTTATTCAGTCGCAACCTGCATTCAGACTGACTGCCAGGTTGGGAAGACTAAGATATGGACTACCTAAACCATCTAAACTGGATCAACCATTTCAATAACTGGTGCAACAAAGTAACAGATTGGTTTAGAAAAATGTGTTATTTATATTTGAGTAGCATAAGATTAATTAATCAATCAGTGTACATGCAAAAACATAGATATTGAAACAAACAATTCTAAATATCAACCTACAATAGAGCATGCTGGGAAATATTATAATGATGGGTGTGGTTTTGGTTTAACACGGGTTATTAACACCAACACTGGGGTTCACTTACAGAGTTCATTTAACACCTGAATCCCCACTAGAAATATTACACTGAATTATTTTTTAAATATTTCTTTTAACCTTTATTTAACTAGGCAAGTCAGTTAAGAACAAATTCTTATTTTCAATGATGGCCTAGGAACAGTGGGTTAACTGCCTGTTCAGGGGCAGAACGACAGATTTGTACCTTGTCAGCTCAGGGATTTTGAACTTGCAACCTTTCGGTTACTAGTCCAACGCTCTAACCACTAGGCTACCCTGCCGCCCCAATAATCAACACTAGGTAACACTGGCCAATTTGCTGTACAGGTGCGCACACACTCACTCACGCTCACATGCATATTCTACCATCTGACTTTATTCTATAGAAGACATTTTGACCCCTATCTTTCCTAATTTGTTGTACTTCATTCTCAATGCGGGCACACGCTCTAATGTATCTATAATTATAATCTCATCTCCCTCCCTCTGAGTCTCTGTGATGTGGTGTTTACACGTACTGTGATCATAACTGACATAAAGATGTCAGCCACTTATCATTGTTTTACCCTCCCTACTCCACTCCAAAACACAATGACTGTGACTCACCAAGCCATTGAGGCTGCTTTTCTTGACCAACTCATTTCATGTTCTGTCTGCTCCAGAGCTCAAATGGAAGCCAATTACACAGTCATTACCTTCTCTCCTCATTCGCTCTCTGAGTCCCTCTGCTCTGTTGTTAACATGAACAATCAAGGTTAAAAAGGTACAAACATAGATCATGGAGTCAACCCATTTCTCCCTTTCTTTTTTATTCTCACTCTCTCTCCATTCCTTTCTGCATCAGTAGATGCTCAGAGTCAGACATAGCTTTTCCTGTGGCTGGGATGAGCCGCTCATGTTAATGACTTATTATTGATTAATTCCTTAATGTTTTCCATTGACTTCCTCCAAGCAGCCCGAGGGTACTCTCTCAGTGTGGGTTCTCTGGTTTCCATGGGAATGCTCCCTGAGGGGGGGGGGGGGGTCTATATTATCGACCATTTAAAAGCACTGTGCCACTCTTAAAGGAAGTTGCTAGTGCCACACTTTTTTTTATGAGGCTTGCAGCAGTGGAAGCCTCGAGATGGGGGGGGGGGGGTCATAAGAACAGTAATTTTTTTCTCTCTTTATTCTCATATTTCATAGATTACTCTTCTTTGTTCAGTATTCCCCCCATCTCTCACATCCCTGAAAACTCCCCCTCAGTGAAATTTGAATTGCAGATCATTGCAGCTCTAGAGTGCCTACCACACCCACCTCAAGCCCAACCCTCTGCTGATCAGTGCAGAAAATGAGAGAGAAAGAGAGCGGGAGAGAGAAGGAAATGGGTAAGAGAGAGAGAAGGAGGGATCTAGAGAGAGGGGGGGGGGGGGAAGAGGTCTAATCAGATCTTCAACATGTCTTTGAGGAGCTACAAGGTCACCAGGTTCTTGTTTAAGTAAAGCCCTGATTAGCCCTATCCAACCAGGAATGTTTTCCATTTGCATTTAAGGTAATTCTACCTGGGTGGGTTCTATGTATAGATTAGCATTCCATGTGTAAGTCAGGCCCTAGTGGTCTTACATCCTTCAGTTAATTACCATACATATCATGAGCTTCTTAAGTGGCACCATTTAGACCAATTTGCCTGTTTACTATGTTGAGCCTGTGTAATTGTAGTATCTGTTTGTTTACAAATCTAGTCGTGGTTGGTAATTTAACTGGTTCTGCTGTTTTGAGCCGCAATTCAATTCTCAGCTACCTGCTTCTGCCAGTGATTGGATTGAGCTAGATAGGAACCAGCCTGAAGCTAATAACGCTGATATCAGCCACAGCAATCTAGCCCTCCTTGCACTGCTTAACCTGCATCTGCCCTAGTTTGTTTCTCCATTTGTTGCTGTTATTGTGATGTGATGCATCTACTGACCTGAACAAAAAGTGAACATATAGTAGACTTGTAGTACATTCTCTTTGCTTTGTTTAATGTTTGACCTGTCATTGTGTTGTTTTGTAGATTTCTCTTTGCCTTGCTTTTCCGTCTTGGTCAGACAGGTGGTCATTGCAAGAGAATAATTTGGTTTGCAATTGACCGGCCTGCTGAAATAAAGGTTGAATAAAAAGATGAAAATAAGTTGTTTAGCTGACTCTTAACCCTACCTAGTAATCCTACCCTGACCCTCCCTCTGCGTGTGTCTTCCAGGTCGCAGGGGAACAGAAGTACCACCCAGAATGCTTCACCTGTCTGAACTGCAGAGCCTTTATCGGAGATGGAGACACCTACGCACTGGTGGAGAGGTCCAAACTATACTGGTACATTGTAGTGATCATACAACTTTATTTATAAAATGATCCTCATATATTTCAGTCAGTGCTAATAGGGAGTAGGGTGTAGAGATTCAGCAGACTCCAGGGAAGGTCATTATTTGTCTTGGAGACGAGAGGTTATAATTTGTTCATAACGTTATTACAGTAATACCAGTGCTGTGCCGCCTGGCCACTGTAGCCCAAAGCAGAAATAGAAATGTGGAAATAACGGAAGTGGTGGATAGAGAAGCAACGGACATGAAGTAAGGAAGGGGGTACTGTATGACACACACACACCC
This sequence comes from Oncorhynchus kisutch, assembly GCF_002021735.2. Lineage (NCBI taxonomy): Eukaryota > Metazoa > Chordata > Actinopteri > Salmoniformes > Salmonidae > Oncorhynchus > Oncorhynchus kisutch. The sequence goes on from NC_034191.2 coordinate 29,965,621, forward strand.
TGACACGAGGAGGGAGGAAGGGGGTACTGTATGACACACACACCCTGACACGAGGAGGGAGGAAGGGGGTACTGTATGACACACACACCCTGACACGAGGAGGGAGGAAGGGGGTACTGTATGACACACACACCCTGACACGAGGAAGGGGGTACTGTATGACACACACACACCCTGACACGAGGAGGGAGGAAGGGGGTACTGTATGACACACACACACCCTGACACGAGGAGGGAGGAAGGGGGTACTGTATGACACACACACACACACCCTGACACGAGGAGGGAGGAAGGGGGTACTGTATGACACACACACACCCAGACACGAGGAGGGAGGAAGGGGGTACTGTATGACACACACACACCCTGACACGAGGAGGGAGGAAGGGGGTACTGTATGACACACACACACCCTGACACGAGGAGGGAGGAAGGGGGTACTGTATGACACACACACACCCTGACACGAGGAGGGAGGAAGGGGGTACTGTATGACACACACACCCTGACACGAGGAGGGAGGAAGGGATGTTGAAATGCAAGCAGTCATTGTCCTGTGAGCTCTGAATGGAAGTGTCAGTGTGTGTGTGATGGGAGGTTGACTAGATCATTATCATTCTGCCATCTGACATTCTGGCACAATGTTAGAATATTATTTCATTCTATCAGGTGATGCTCACAGAAATGTAAATGATCACTTACTGTGCAAAAGTTTGGGGTCACTTAGAAATGTCCTTGTTTTTGAAAGAAAAGCACATTTCTTTGTCCATTTAAAATAACATCAAATTGGTCAGAAATATAGTGTTATATGTATGTTGTATGTTATGTTGTAAATGACTATTGTAGCTGGAAACGGCTGATTTATTATTTAGTTTTTTACCCCCTTTTTGTGGTATCCAATTATTAGTAGTTACTGTCTTGTCTCATTGCTTCAACTCCCATACGGGCTCGGGAGAGACCAAGGTCGAGAGCCATGTGTCCTCCAAAACACAACCCAACCAAGCCGCACTGCTTCTTAACACAGTGCGCATCCAACCCGGAAGCCAGCCGCACCAAGGTGTCGGAGGAAACACCGTACACCTAGCGACCTAGTCAGTGTGCACTGCGCCCGGCCCACCATAGGAGTCGCTAGTGCGCGATGAGACAAGGATATCCCTACTGGCCAAACCCTCCCTTGTGCGTCGCCTCATGGACCTCCCGGTCGTGGCCGGATGCGACAGAGCCTGGGCTCGAATCCAGAGTCTCTGGTGCGATGCAGTGCGATGTATTAATATAGCATTACGGATATTCATACACTTGTCTATTCTATCTATGCTGACCTCCCCCTGCGTCTCTGCCCATTCTCCCTCCACAGTGGCCACTGTTACTACCAGACCATTGTGACGCCTGTGTCCCTGTCAGACTCACCATGCTCCAGGATCCCCCACACGGTGACCCTGGTGTCCATCCCAGCCTCCACAGACGGGCGGAGAGGGATCTCGGTCGCCATCGACCAGCCTCTCAGCCCTCTCAGTCCCAATGGCTACGGCCCTGAACACACTGTCAGGGTGTCACAGTGAGTATAGAGGAAGGATGAGGGGGGTAGGAGGGATGGAAGGTGAGAGAGGGGGTAGGTAGGCAATGGGAGGGTGGAGATGAGGGGGGGAGCGAGAGAGGGAAAATATGATTCCTTATGTTAGTGGGATTTCCTGGTTTAATTAAAAATGGAATATAATTGTAATAAATACACCAAGGTGGGGATGGATTGGGGGAGGGGGGGGGATGGATTGGGGGAGGGAGGGGGAGAAGGGAATGGATGGGGAGGCTAACAGAAGGATTGGAGATGAATTAACAGAAGACATGGAAGTCAGAGAAAAGCACAGCCTGGAAGTGAGGGAAAGTGAGGACATTGTTATTTAAATCCAGTGTAGATTAAATACTATACCCATGTCCTTGTACAACAAAAGGGATGGAAAGGATCTAGCAGTATATAAGCAGTCCGGTCTTTTATCTTTCCAGTTGACCAGTATATCATTCTGTACATGTTAGATTTTCTAAAGTCTCACTCTGTCATACTTCCTAGACTTATGATGTAACCACTTGGCTAATGTAATGGCAGAAAGATGGATATCGAGGTTAAATCTGTGTCCAACTGCTTATCGCCGTTCTCTCATTCCTTCTCCAGGGTGGACTCTGAGTTGATCAGTCCAGATGTGAAGAACTCCATACATGTCGGAGACCGGATCCTGGAGATCAACGGAACACCCATCAGGAACGTTCCTCTCGATGAGGTAACCAACTGACATCTCTTCTACCTGTGTTGCTGTTAGACATCAATGACATTGATATTAGTGAGATGTTAATGAAATTCAAGGCTTGATGTTAGAAGATCTAAGTTTAAGTCCTCACTCATGTTTAATCTACAGAAATGGAGTTGACAGACACTAGGAGGCAATCTCATTCACTCCACCAAAACATGAACACTCTTGGCCATGCTACATGCTATGCTATATGCTATGCTAGATTCTACATGTTATGTTACATTCTAATGCTAAACTGATCATCTTTTTCCTCCGCTCCACCAGATTGACCTGCTCATCCAGGAGACCAGTCGTCTGCTCCAGCTGACCATAGAGCACGACCCCCACGACCAGGGGGGTTCAGAGGGGGAGACGGTGGACGGACCCCTGATCACTCCTCTGTCTGGCGGTCCCAGCCCCATCCTCCCCATCACCCAACCCCCACACCCAGACATCAATAACCTGCGCTCACGCATGATCACGTAAGGACTAATCTCAGTGCCATTTACAGACACACAAATACATGCTGTTTTAGACATGGTGTTTTGGTTTATTTCAAGTACAGTATGAATAGGATAGAAAATGAAAGAAATACGCGACAAAATACATATATATATCAAATCTTCAGCTAAATGAATGTATGCATAAATAAAAGCATTCAACATGTACTAAACACATTTTGGACATAATTAGCTTACATGAATTACATGTTATTGGTGCAAATGTGTGGGCTGACACACATTACATTATTTCAGCTCTTCAGTGAAATGGATGAGCAACGTCTAACTGCAGTTACGCTGTCGCTCCAATTTCATAATTAGTATATAACGGTAGTAGATGCTAGACTGATGCCTTATGACAGGGTTGGCAACGTCATTTAACACTGTGAAGGGCAGTATGGATGCACATCAGTGATCCTGTGAGAATGATGATTTATTTTTCTTCGTCTGTTCCATCTCTCTTTTTCCTTCTCTCCACCCTCTCCCCCTCTCTCTCCAGACGGAGCTACAGTATTGATAAGTCTCCGTGCTCCAGCAACGCAGCGTCCCCTCTCTCTCAGAGGAAGGACATTAACCGCTCCGAGTCACTGCGGGTCGTCTCCAACAGTCGCATGCACCGTATCTTCCGGCCCTCAGACCTCATCCATGGAGAGGTGCTGGGAAAAGGCTGCTTTGGACAGGCCATCAAGGTAAACACACCAACCTGATGACTTGGGTATGATGTGGACATTGTCTGTTCAACTGTCCTCTCTGTTAATGACCATGGAAAACCATTTAATTTTGGGGGACCAACACCTTAACCTTTCTAGGGCAGACTCGACAACATTCCACTGAAAAGGCAGCGCGCAATTTTTTTGAAATATGTAACTTTCACACATGAACAAGTCCAATACAGCAAATGAAAGATAAACATCCTGTTAATCTACCCATCGTGTCCGATTTCAAACATGCTTTACAGCGAAAGCACAGCATATGTTAGGTCAGAGTCAAGTCACAAAAACATACACAGCCATTTTCCAGCCAAAGATAGGAGTCACTAACCTTTGATGATCTTCATCAGATGACACTCATAGGACATCATGTTACACAATACATGTATGTTTTGTTCGATAATGTGCATATTTATATCCAGAAATCCCAGTTTACATTGGCACGTTACGTGCAGTAATGTTTTAATTCCAAAACATCCGGTGAGTGTTATTCACAGAATTAAAGATGGACGTATCCTCTATGCAACCACTGTGTCAGATTTCAAAAAAACTTTACGGAAAAAGAGCCAGAGGAATATCCGCCATTTTGGCGTCAACAGAAGCTAGACCGAGTCTCTCTGCCAGACCACTCACTCAAAGAGCTATTATGAGCCCTCCTTTATAGTAGAATCCTCAAACCAGATTCTAAAGACGGTGACATCTAGTGGAAGCCCTAGGAAGTGCATCCTCATTCATATCTCACTGGAATTTCAATAGGCACTGTTTTGAAAACTGATTTCTCACTTCCTGTTTGGATTTCTTCTCAGATTTTTGCCTGCCATCTGAGTTCTGTTATACTCACAGACATCATTCAAACAGTTTTAGAAACTTCAGAGTGTTTTCTATCCAATACTAATAATAATATGCATATATTAGCATCTGGGACAGAGTAGGAGGCAGTTCAGTCTGGGCACGCTATTCATCCAAAAGTGAAAATGCTGCCCCCTATCCCAAAAAGGTTTTAAAAATCCCACTTCACACGAGTGAATGTGTGTCAAATGTTACTGCGTAGGAGCAGTATATTCTGTGTTCAAAAGTTCCAGAAGATGGCAGCATTGAGATGCTTTACAGAATGGCCTCAGATGAAACCAGAAAGTACAGTAGCCTATATGTTCATCTGCTGCTTGGAAGATGCACTCAAGCAGGGAGTAAATATCTGCTTTGAGAGGGAGACCACATATATCCAGGGTTTTTATTTCCAGATTCCCAGAGTTTACCTGTTGGGGTGAAATTAGCTTTGAACGGAAAGTACCCCTATTCCCTGTGGCGCAGACTGATGAAATCACGGTGTGTGTGTTTCTGCAGGTGACCCACAGAGAGACAGGGGAGGTGATGGTGATGAAGGAGCTGATTCGTTTCGATGACGAGACGCAGAGGTCATTCCTAAAAGAAGTGGGTGACCACTCTTTCAACCTTGACTTCTTTTCCCTTTGTTGATGTGTCACCATCATGGTTCAACAGGGTCAAATCAGGAGATACATTGAGATTCTAAATTCAATTAGCTTATAAATGATTTCAGAAGATTTTAGATAAGCCTTAAATATTAAAGGTTTATGAAGGTACACCATCCATCTCTTTCCTTTATTCCAATGATTTGAAACACCACACGCAATGACAATCTCTGTGCTTGTCCCAAAGAGCTCCCACTTCTTCTAAGGACAGTACAATCCTGTGCTACGTATCTACAGAACATGTATCGTCAAGAACAATGCTTGGGCTTAGTTCAGTGACAGAGATCACAGACCATGTTTCCAACCCTGGCCACTATTGTTAACACTGCTAGTCTAGGTTTACCACAGAGTGTAGTTTATCAAGCTCGGAATGTCATGTTTAGATGACAGTAATACACACCACTACACCTCGTAAAAAGTACCCCACCCTAATTAGGCTGTGAGGGGTGGACAGACAGTCATTAGAGGAATACACAGGTATATACCCTTTGCCACATCCCACCCAGATACAGACACTCACATCGACAATCAAATGCACACTCGCCACACATGTGCACACATACAAATACACTATTCTACCCTGCATTCTACTCTCCTCTTCAGGAAACAATGTGTGAACACTGAGGTGTGCAGGTTAACACCCTTAGTCCCTTTAATAACTCTGTAAGCAGTTAAAACAACAGGCCATGACCGCCCACCAACAAACAGTGGAATGCAGACTGAGGTTTGTTTTCTAACTGTTTTTATTAGTGCCCTGCCTGCATAACACTCCAATTACAATGGAAGGGCTCAGCTCTCTCGCAAACTTATCACACATCACAAACACCGCCTTGGGAATGGTTTCCTGAGTTCCTAAGTTCAATATGTTTTTTTAAGTTGTTTGATGGATTGGAGTCTTGACCTTTATGTTAGAGACTTGGTAGTCCTTTTTAAAACCGTTGCCCTTTTGAGCCTTGGTGCCCATTTTAAATCAAAGCCTTCAAAATAGTTTTCTCCCTCCCTTCCCTTGACTTCAGAGTAGCTTATGTAATGTTTACCTCCTTTAGGACCTAATCAGTTTTTCTCTCTTTGGGAAGCTGTAATAACCACCTATTATTCCTGTTTCTTGTTACAATTATGTCAAGTTAATGACAGGAGAGGAGACATCTTATATGTTTAGACCAGGGGGAAATGGTTATAGACTAAAATCAAAGTCTAGAAGGAGGAATGTCCATCTCACAGAGACCCTCAGGGCAGGAGACAAGGAGCTCTTTCACTAATTATGTAGCTACCCACCCAGTTCATCTAACTACTGCTTTCACTAAACCCACACAACACAACCACTCCCACCAGCTCCTAGATGTTTGGTCTTTATGAGGAGTCAGGACTAGGACAGCTCCTGGACTGTAGCTCTAAATATGGGTTCAATAACTAACAAAGGTCCCACATTTAAACCTAAAGTATCTTCCAAGACTTAAAAGGTGTACCCTCCTCCCTCTCCAGGTGAAGGTGATGCGTTGTCTGGAGCACCCCAACGTGCTGAAGTTTATAGGTGTCCTCTACAAAGACAAGAGACTCAATTTCATCGCAGAGTACATCAAAGGAGGAACCCTGAGGGAGATCATTAAGAAAATGGTAACGGTGGTGTGTCTGTGTGTGTCTGTGTGGGATTTTAGTACTTTGTTGTGTGCACTTCTGTATGGGTGTGCCACTGCACCAGATTGTGTGTGTGCGGTTGGGTGGCTGTGTGTCCCCATGAGTGCATAGTTGCGTGTTGTACATTGTGTCTCAGAGTCACCAGAGGATACAGGATTAGGATTAGAGAGCCTCCCTTTAGTTTTAATCATTGGTGTTTATGTTCTGTGAAACATCCAGAGTCTGATTCTATCCTTGGTTTGTCTTACTAACAGGATATCAACTACCCTTGGAATCAGAGAGTGAGCTTTGCTAAAGACATCGCTGCAGGGATGGTGAGTGAATGATCCATGCCAAATAGAATGTATAGAATGCCTCTAGAATAAAACCAAAAACAGATCAGAAGCCAGTATGCACTGTGGGTCTTGTCGGGACCAGGGTTCACTGCTGCAATCAGAGAAACTGCAGTGCAGTGGTGGTGAATAGAATGACAGACAGTGCAGTCAAACTAACCATGCTCACACTGCCCTCCAGTGGAGATCTAGAGGAAGTGTTGCAGCAGTGTTGTTCACATGTGTAGCAGATTTTCCCTATATGAAAATTATAGCTTGAATTCCTTCTGGATTAGGGCATCATGGGTAGTCATGGTGTGTTGCCTTTGATTTGGGTTTACAGTGATGAATATAGCACATGACTGTAGATTAGTGAATGTACAAAGGCTATACTCTGAAAGAAGAACAATGCACATTTGTTCCACTAGGCACTGGTTTGAGGATTAGACTTAATACCTAACTCTTGTTTTCTTTCTTTCACTCTCTTTCCATCCCCCTCTCTTTCGCTCTGTCTTCCAGTCATATCTGCATTCCATGAACATAATCCACCGCGACCTGAACTCATACAACTGTCTTGTCAGAGAGGTGAGTACAGAGATGTAAGGTGTGTTCTCTCTCAGGGGTGCGTGTTTTCTTTGAGGATTAAGAGTTTGCACCTGTATGTCTAGATCACATACAGGTTTGTCTCTCATTGAAAGAGATGTGACAATGGCGATGTACTGACATCAGACACAAAGAAACCTTTGTTAGAGTAAAGTACTGTACAGTAGAGTGTTTGTACCTCTCAAAGTCAACAGTCATAGTATTCACACTCTTCTCTTTATTTCTCTATGTTGTTGAGTGTGCTCTCTCTCTCCACCTCTCTCTATCTGGCATGTGTCTTTATGTCTGTGGTAAGATGAATAGTCTTGTAGGTAGGTTTGCAGTGTGTAGGGTATTCTAAGTATTGTGATGCAGCAGATGTGACTGTGTGTGTGTCCTCTGTCTCCCTTAAGAATAACAGTGTGGTGGTTGCAGACTTTGGGCTGGTGTTGATAGTATATTGTATTATACAATTTCAAAAAACATTACAATACATTCACAGATTTCACAACACACTGTGTGCCCTCAGGCCCCTACTCCACCACTACCACATATCTACAGTACAAAATCCATGTGTACGTGTATTTATAGTGCGTATGTTATCGTGTGTGTATGCATGTGTCTGTGCATGTTCCTTCACAGTCCCCACAGTTCGATACGGTGTATTTTTATCTGTTTTTAAAATCTCATTTTACTGCTTGCATGTGTTACTTGATGTGCAGTAGAGTTCCATGTTGTCATGGTTCTATGTAGTACTGTGCGCCTCCCATAGTCTGTTCTCGACTTGGAGACTTCTTATGGAATGTCTTGTGGAATGGAATGTCTTGTGGGGTATGCATGGGTGTCTGAGCTGTGCACCAGTAGTTCAAACAGACAGCTTGGTGCATTCAACATGTCAATACCTCTCATAAATACAAGTAGTGATGAAGTCAATCTCTCCTCCACTTTGAGCCAGAAGAGATTTGACATGCATATTATTCATATTAGCTCTCTGTGTTCATCCAAGGGCCAGCTGTGCTGACAGTTCTGAGCCAATTTCAAAAAGTCTGTTTTTGTGGCACCTGACCACATGACTGAACAGTAGTCCAGGTGCGACAAAACTACGCCCTGTAGGACCTGCCTTGTCGATAGTGCTGTTAAGAAGGTAGAGCAGCGTATTATTATGGACATACTTCTCCCTATCCTAGCTACTGTTGTATCAATATGTTTTGACCATGACAGTTTACAGTCCAAGGTTACTCCAATCAGTTTAGTCACCTCAATTTCCACATGAGATTGATTTAGTTGAGATTTAGGGTTTAGTGATTGACTTGTCCCAAATACGATGCTTTTAGTTTTAGAAATATTTAGGACTAACTTATTCCTTGCCACCCACTCTGAAACTAACTGCAACTCTTTGTTAAGCGTTGCAGTCATTTCAGTCGCTGTAGTAGCTGACATGTATAGTGTTGAGTCATCCGCCAGTGGCATGTCATTAGTAAAGATTGAAAAAAGTAATGGGCCTAGACAGCTGCCCTGGGGAATTCCTGATTCTACCTGGATTATTTTGGAGAGGCTTCCATTAAAGAACACCCTCTGTGTTCTGTTAGACAGGTAACTCTTTATCCACATAGCAGGGGGTGTAAAGCCATAACATACACATTTTTCCAGCAACAGACTATGATCAATAATGTCAAAAGCAGCCCCCACAATATTTTTATCATAAATTTCTCTCAGCCAATCATCAGTCATTTGTGTAAGTGCCTATGCTTGTTGAATATCCTTCCCTATAAGCGTGCTGAAAATGTGTTGTCAATTTGTTTACTGTAAAATAGCATTGTATCGAGTCAAACACAATTTTTTCCAGGAGTTTGATTGGTTGGCCATTTTGAGCCAGTGAAGGGGGATTTATTAGTCTCAGGTAGCGGAATGACTTTTGCTTCCCTCTAAGCCTGGGGGCACACACTTTCTAGTAGGCTTAAATTGAAAATATGGCAAATAGGAGTGGCAATATCATCTGCTATTATCCTCAATTGTCAGACCCCGGTGGCTTGTCATTGTTGTTAGACAACAATCATTTTTTCACCTCTTCCACACTCACTTTACAGAATTCAAAATTAGAATGATTTTCTTTCAGAATTTGGTCAGATATACTTGGATGTGTAGTGTCAGCTTTTCATGCCTAAATTTGCTAATCTTGCCAATGAAAAAATCATTGAAGTATTTGGCAATATCATTTGGTTTTCCTTTTTTCCCAAAATGTTTTTTAAGGTGCTCCAAAGCTTTTTACTATTATTCGTTGTTATTTATCTTTGTTTCATAGTGTAGTTTCTTCTTTTTATTCAGTTTGTCACATGATTTCTCAATTTGCAATATGTTTGCTAATCAGTTGTGCAGCCAGACTTATTTGTCATTCCTTTTGCCTCATCCCTCTCAACCATACAATTTTTCAATTCCTCATCAATTCACAGGGATTTAACTGTTTTGACAGTAATTTTCTTAATAGGTGCATGCTTGTTAGTAAATTGAATAAGCAATTTCATAAATGTATCAAATGCAATGTCTGTTTGCTCCTCATTACACACCACAGACCAACAAATATTCTTTACATCAACAACATAGGAATCACTACAAAACTTATTGTATGACCTCTTATACACTATATTAGGGCCAGCCTTTGGAACTTTGGTTTTCCTAGATAGGGCTACAATATTGTGATCACTACATCCTGTAACAGTGTGGTGGTGGCAGACTTTGGGCTGGTGTTGTTAGTATTGTGTTGTACTAGATGTAACTCTGTCTGCTCTGTTTGTCCCCTCTCTGTCTCCCTGTAGAATAACAGTGTGGTGGTGGCAGACTTTGGGCTGGCTCGGCTGATGGTGGAAGACAAGATCCAGGACAAGAGTCTCCTGCAGAAGAAGCCTGACCGCAGAAAGAGATACACTGTAGTGGGCAACCCCTACTGGATGGCCCCGGAGATGATCCACGGTATGTGGGGTTGACCTGTTTTAACCACCATTGCTTGAATTGCACTTAAATTGAATGACTCAATCAAGTGGGTTTTAAACAGAAATAATGTGAATTCTTCAGTTGTTTCAACACTACATACGTAATACATTATGTCAGTACTCTGAAACAAATAACCTCATGTTTTACTTGGAATGTCTTCTCTCACAGGGAAAAGCTATGATGAAAAGGTGGACATCTTTTCCTTCGGGATCATGCTTTGTGAAGTGAGTGCCCATGACAGCAGAATATGGAAACAAAATGGAAACAATAGTCAAACGTATTCGTGTTTCTCATTAAATCCTTTTGAGTTATCTTAAACGAGAGAAGGAGAGCGAGAGACCAACCAAGCAGCATGGTAACCATTAGGGTTGGTTACAGCAGCAATGGGCTGAACTGCTCTGTTAAAACATTCAAATAAATCTGCAGTGAGAGATGCAGTGGGTCTATCTCCACATGGACGCCATTAGCCAGGGACTCTACAGAGGCAGGATTACAGAGGGGAACATCTCTTTATGTGGTGGGTGACTGACAGGGACAGGGGCTGCCTGTGGTCTAGCTAGCTGATCTGGCTTCGTTTGGTGTTCCTTTGGGTCCCATTGGGCATAACCTCAGCCCCTCTATGCTTGGTATACCCTGTTATTGGGGACTGCCTTTCCCCTGGGCCTGGAGTCTCAGAACAATAAGTCAGATGTACATATGTAGGATCTTAATTTGACCTGTTGTCACAGAAAAATAATCCTAAGGAACAGGATTTGAACGTTTAGTCCATAATGTCGCTTGATTGGTGGTTAGGCCATTAGCTGGCCAAAAGCAGGCTATATGGAAAGTGCAATACTGTTAATATAACCTTCTGTTATCGTTGGTTTTCAGTGAACTTATGTAAATCACAAAGCTCAATTGCATTTCCTACGGTGCATGAAAGAAAATAGTGATCAAATTAAGATCCTACATCTGTAGGTTTAAATAAGAATCTGGCAAGCAGTCGTGATATCTGATATCAGTTTATGACTAATGTTCCAGCTTCATAACTGGTATTATAACTTATAACAGCAGCGCCTTTTGCCCTTTCCTTACTGTGAACCTCTCTCTCTACCCCTCCAGATCATCGGTAGGGTGAATGCAGACCCAGACTACTTGCCTAGGGCCCATGACTTTGGGCTGAATGTGACAGGCTTCTTAGAGCACTTCTGTCCTCCAGACTGCCCCCCTGCCTTCTTCCCTATGGCTGTCCTCTGCTGTGACCTGGATGCTGAGAAACGGTGAGTGTGTAGTGTCTGACACTGACCTAAGTCATGTATCACCATGCTGTGTGAGATTTTTTGGGTATAGATTTTTACCTTCTGTACATGGATGATGCATACAGGAACACTTTTCCAGGTATTTGTCTATAAGGTTACTTATGAGTGGAAACTATTGTTTGATAATACTATATATGTTGAGTCTTGGTTTATTATAAGTCTCGTGTCCCATAACTGATTTATGGGCTCCCGAGTGGCGCAGCAGTTTAAGGCATCACTACAGACCCTGGTTCAATTCCAGGCTGTATCACAACTGGCCGTGATTGGGAGTCCCATAGGGCGGCTCACAATTGGCCCAGTGTCATCCGGTTTGGGGTTTGGCCGGGCTAGGCCGTCATTGTAAATAAGAATTTGTTCTTAACTGACTTGCCTAGTTAAATAAAAAATAAAATGTATCTAGGTTGACATCACTAACATAAGACTGATTGGCTCTTCTGTCTGTAGCCCCGCCTTCACCAAGCTGGAGGAGTGGCTGGAGAACCTGAAGATGCACCTCGAGATCCGCCTGCCGGTGGTGTCCGAGCTCGACGCGCTACACAAAGCATTCTGGGGAAACCACACTGCCCCCACCATGGCTTGCACAGCCATGCGGTCTGAAAACGGCCTACCCCCTCACCCCGAGACTCCAGAGTAGAAGGGATCCGGAACAGAGCGGAATGCTGCTCGTCTCAGCCCATGAGAGGGGTCAGAGAGAGGGGGTTATGGTGGTGGCAATGGAGTAGTTGCATTGCACTGTCCAGGGAGGGGTGGGGCAGGAGCTCTGTACGTACCTCCTCATGCCACAGCAGTCACAGTGGGCTGACAGTGGGCTGTATAGACTCAGGGGAAACGAGGATGGGAAAAGCCAGCCTTGCCTAAAGGCACTCACCCATTCAACTCCAACCAAGAGAGACTCACTCAGACTAACATTACCACTATCATAGCTTCAGTCTGATGATTGCTGTACCTTAGCTGAATGTCAGGCTGGTAACTGCTAGCTAGCAGTATCAGTCAATCCCAGCTGTGAAATCATCCATCTTAACACTCATGTAATCTTTATCTTATGGTGTTAAAGCATATTCAGACGTCTCTAAAACAGAAAAGAAGAAAGGATGCTTCAGCCTCATTGGAAAGGCTCCTTCCTCCAGAATATTTGTGCAACAACGTGTTTGAAAAGTGTTCCTCTGTGTGACTTTGGTTTGATTTTACGATATCAAAACCGCTTTTTGAAATGCTAAAGAAAGGGGCCTTTTATGTGGATAAAACAAAACGCATAAGTTGAGACGCACACACACAGTCCGGATGTAGAATATAATCGAGCAAAAGCTTTTGAGCATAAACAAAAAGCTTTTTAAACATTGCATGACTGTAAATAGCCCAGTCTGTGTCCAGTAAGCCTTGTCTGTTGTCTCCTCCTCTCCCCCTCTACTGATGACAGGTGTGTCCCAAATGGCATCCTATTCCCTTTATAGTGCACTGCTTAAGACCAGGTCCCAAAGGGTATTACCAAAGTAGTGCATTATAGGGTGCCATTTGGGACGTATTCTTAAAGTGATATCCCTGGTAGTGTAGAATACATGGTCCATGAATGACTGTGTTCCTTCTCTCACTGTGCAGCACTGACTTCACTTTGAGGTAGACTTCTTTCATACCTTTTGTACATTTTTCTATTTCATTTGAGTTTATTACTCTCTTTCTCCTTATTTCATTCACGTCGAGGTGAAATCTTTGGACACACCTACTTTGGACACACCTACTCATTCCAGGGTTTTTCTTAATTGTTTTACTATTTTCTAAATTGTAGAATACTAGTGAAGACATCAAAACTATGAAATGACACATATGGAATCATGTAGTAACCAAAAACGTGTTAAACAAATCAAAATATATTTTATATTTGAGGTTCTTCAAAGTAGCCCCCCTTTGCCTTCACGACAGCTTTGCACACTCTTGGCATTCTCTCAACCAGCTTCAAGAGGTAGTCACCAGGAATGCATTTCAATTAACAGGTGTGTCTTTCTTTCCTTCTTAATGCGTTTGAGCCAATCAGTTTTGTTGTGACAAGTAGGGGTGGTATAACGAAGATATCCCTATTTGGTAAAAGACCAAGTCCATATTATGGCAAGAACAGCTCAAATAAGCAAAGAGAAACAACATTCCATCATTACTTTAAGACATGAAGGTCAGTCAATACGGAACATTTTAAGAAGAGACTGAATCAGGCCTTTCTGGTCAAATTGCTGCACAGAAACAAATACTAAAGGACACCAATAAGAAGAAGGGACTTGCTTGGGCCAAGAAACACGAGCAATGGACATTAGAACAGTGGAAATCTGTCCTTTGGTCTGATGAGTCCAAATTTGAGATTTTTGGTTCCAACCGCCATGTCTTTGTGAGATGCAGAGTAGGTGAACGGATGAACTCTGCATGTGTGGTTCCCACCGTGAAGCATGGAGGAGGAGGTGTGATGGTGTGGGGGTCCTTTGCTGGTGACACTGTCAGTGATTTATTTAGAATTCCAGGCACACTTAACCAGCATGGCTACCACAGCATTCTGCAGCGATCCCATCTGGTTTGCGCTTAATGGGACTATCGTTTGTTTTTCATTATGACAATGACCCAACACACCTCCAGGCTGTGTAAGGGCTATTTGACCAAGAAGGAGAGTGATGGAGTGCTGCATCAAATGACCTGGCCTCCACAATCACCCGGCCTCCACAATCACCCAACCTCAACCCAATTGAGATGGTTTGGGATAAGTTGGACTGCAGAGTGAAGGAGAAGTAGCCAACAAGTGCTCAGCATGTGGGAACTCCTTCTAGACTGTTGGAAAAGCATTCCAGGTGAAGCTGGTTGAGAAAATACCAAGAGTGTGCAAAGCTGTAATCAAGGCAAAGGCTACTTTGAGGAATATAAAATATATTTTGGTTATTACATGATTCCATATGTGTTATTTCATAGTTTTGATGTCGTCACTATTATTCTACAATGTAGAAAATAGTAAAAAATAATAAAGAAAAACCCTTGAATGAGTAGGTGTGTCTAAACTTTTAATTGGTACTGTATGTAGCCAGTGATATTATAATATTGTAAATGTTTTAAATATTGTAAATGTACAGACATATTTTGTATACTTATAATGTATGCTACATTGTTATATTTTTATTGGGCTACCTGTTGAAATTAAGGAGAAGAAGAAAAACATTAAAAGTTAGTCAGTAGTAGCTGATATGGAACAGATTCCTTTCAACAATGATGATGACTTCCTGTCTTGGGATGCCATGGTGACAGACAGAGATAAGGGTATTTTAGGAAGTTAATATGACGTAAGAGAGCATCTTAGGGTCCTAGCTCACCCCAAACTACCCTCACTGTAAGTGTAAGCACTCTCACATGATGTGTCCCATTTACTCCCATCATCGTCGCTCTGCATATCAAACGATTTTGTCTACAGCAGCCTCTGGTCTAGACTCCAGAGAGTGCCCTGACCATGACCTCGGCTATAACTACTCTGTAGGTATCGCCTCAATTGAATGTAATCATAACAAGAGAATCAACTCAGTCACATAAAAATACGGTTTTGTAGTTTGGCATTATATACCAAACCACATTTACCCTTTATTCCTCTCAAAAGAAATTGAGGATGATTTGTTAGTTGTTATTATAGAGCTCTTTAGTCATCCATAGCAGGACAGATATTGTGGGAAGTGTTGGAGACAGACAGACAGACAGACAGTCATGTCATAGTGCCTGTCTGACCACAATCCTCTCTGTCCTGGAGAGAAACCTAGTCACAACCCTAGTCTCCTCTACATGGAGCTCCCTATGGGAGGCCCTCTGTTTACACACAAACTGCTGGCTGTAAATACTATCTATATTATATGTCTGTCTGTCGTTGTGCATCGCATACTACACTCTTGAAAATAATCTATTTTACTGTATGTCAATTTCTCTCTTGAACACATTGTCACTCATTCTCTCACTCGTGTTCTTTTTCCATCAAAATTTTTTCTATTCCTCTTTGCACTAGAAGATGAGCTGCATGGTGTACTTGCTACTGCGGTCACTTCTGCTGTAAAACCAAGCTATTATTTTCACTTTAAAACAGAAATTGTTATTGAAAGGAAAGAAAGAAAGAGTAAGGAAAGAGTGCACAAAGGAGACGGACAAGATTAAATAAAGAAAAAACACAGCATCTCTTTTGATATATAACGACTGAAATCTTTTTGTATAGATTTGAGTACTTTGATTTGCACTTTCAATGTTGGATTACTTGTGATAAAGAAATAAAATGACGTTGGCTGATAATATGAATGCAAGTCACTGATGGCGCCTTTCAATTCAGTTGTAAACATGTGTCCTGGGAAATTCTTCCTTCTTCGTAGCAAACCAGAGTTAGGTGGCCATTCTGATGACTGCGGGTATTGATTATTAGATAACTCTAATGTCATAGCATGTCTGTGTCTAAACTGGTTCACATTTCAGACATATGCTCAACTTTAAAAACATGGAACATGCAACTTTGAGGGGTACGAAAGAGATGCCTCGCAGGCCTACCTTTTAAATGTCCAAACTATTCAGCCTTGTTATTAAAAATGATTCTAGTTTGCTACAGAGGATGAAATAACCATGGTCTGCCTGCTGCCTATAGACCGATCCTTTGTGAATTAAGTTCTGTGTCTTCTTGACTGCTCCACCTTACTGTGATGTCCAGAGAGGTTTAAAGCATTGTTAGTCTGTCATCAAAAGAAAGCCCTTTTCACACTATTGTGCTGAACCGTATAGCGCTGGCTAGATATTTTCCTTTCCAGAACGATTCCAGAAACTAGGGTGGAAGCGAAACAAGGCCAAATCCATTTGGCTTGTCATGGCTCAGTAATGTGAAAAGGTTATACTTACTGGCCTATTCAATCTCCACAATCGCAGTAGTACAATAAGCCTCCAATGAGCATGAAGTCCTCTACCTACCTGTCAAAGTATAAAATAAGTACTGAAAAATATATCTTTCTTATGTACATCTTCTGCTAATGTGTTAATCAATGGGCATAATGGGAATTTAATTTAAGTATGTATAGGACTTTGCCATGTTTGTGCGTATGTATCACCATGTCTGTCAAAGCCACATTATTGTCAAGTATGTGTTTGTATGGATGAGAATGTTTTCCGCACCACTTCTTTGCAAAGAATCCTTACTGCTGAACAATATGCTGTGCCTTTGTTTAAAGCTAGCCTTGCCAACAACTAGACTCAACACGTTTGTTTGAACAGATTTTTTTTGTATAAAATTCAAGTGCAAGCCTGATGATAATGAATGGATTTAACATCGTTGCTGATATTTTGTTTTATTTTGATGAGACGTTCCGCTTGTTCTGTATCATATTTATATTTTCCATACTTCTCCATCATCATTTTTGATATCTTAGGGATTGTGGTTCATTTGATTTACTTTATATATATATTTTTTAATGTACACAAGCTGTGAACTATTCTGCACTTTAATCCTGAACGTGAACATTGAGAACCCTAGGAGACCACTGTTTCATCACAGCTGGAATAAATGTGTTGCTCTTTTAATGAAATTAGAGGCCTGTGTGTCATTTATTGTATGGTTATTTATATCCTTTACATTTGATATGACTACTATATAAAAGAGTACTACTGGAGTAGGAGGAGATTGTGTCTGCAATGGAGGACAGGCAGCTCTGGAGGACCCACCTTTCAACCCTCCTGTATTCTGTCTCATTCTACTGTATCTTAGTCTATTGGTGTTGTCGTAGTAGGACATTGCTCGTCCAACATTTTTTATATTCTTAATTCCTTTACTTTAGATTGTGTCTGTTGTTAGATAATATTTGTCAGATATTACTGCACTGTTGGAGCTGGAAACACAAGCATTTCGCTACACCCGCAATAATAAATTTGATTTGATCAACCCCAGATGATTATGATGTGACGGCTCCTCCTCTGCAGTGCAGGGGGCGGTTCCTCCTGCAGGCAGAGGAGGGTCGTTAGTGATTGGAGTCACCTGGGCTCAGGGTATTTAAACTGCTGCTTCACTAATCTCTCTCTCTGCTCCTCCAGGTATGATCCTGTTTTGTTTGTTCCTTTGTAGTTTTGCATAGTTTTCACTCAGTCATTCACACACACAGATTCACGCATCCCTGCACTTTACATACACCTTACATTATGATACTTTCACACCTCATTCCTTTTTCTTTGTTTAAAGTTAATAGTTTTGGTTTATAATAAAGAACCTTTTTGATTGGCCCATACCTGTTGTTCGTGTCCCCTCATTTTTGTCACAGGCTATGAGCCGGGCTGTGACAATGATGCTACAACTAAAGCAGTCGTCACCACCTCAGTGAAATCCTTTAAGTTAAGTAAGCTACTGACTTCAGCATTGTGATGAGTGAATTTAGCTTTTGCTCTCAAGAATTAACTCATTTCAAATGACCTGAATAGCTGAAAAAACATTGTTTTCTCTTCAACCAACAAGTTATATTTTTCTACACAGTAGAGGTGGCCAAGCCTCTTCCTGGAAAGCCGCTGTTTGTGCTGGCTTTTGTTCCAGTCCTGCTCTAACAGATCTTATTCAGCTACAGTAATCAGGTCTTGATTAGATTCAAGACCTGATTACTGTAGCTGAATAAGATTGATTTATTAATGGGATAACTAATCAAGTACGGATAAATTAAGTGATTTAATATTCATTATAGAAAATGGGGCTCTCGAATGGCACACTGGTCTAAGGCACTACATCGCAGTGCTAGAGGTGTCACTACAGACCCTGGTTCGATTCCAGGCTGTATCACAACCGGCCGTGATTGGGAGTCCCATAGGGCGGCGCCCAGTGTTGTTAGGGTTTGGCTGAGGTAGGCCATCGTTGTAAATAAGAATTTGTTCTTGCCTCTGACTTGCCTAGTTAAATAAAGGTTAAATAAGTACAAAATTATAAAGAAGCAGTCATTATAAAATGTCAACACAACTAGACCAGGTATTCCCAAACTGGGGGTACATACGTGCAATGCCGTCAGGGGTATGGCAAATAAAAATGTGATTAAGATAATATAAACTCAGCAAAAAAATAAACATCCTTAATGTCAACTGCGTTTATTTTCAGCAAATAAATACAATATTTGTATGAACATAAGATTCAACAACTGAGACATAAACTGAACAAGTTCCACAGACATGTGACTAGCAGAAATTGAATAATTTGTCCCTGAACAAAGGGGGGGTCAAAATCAAAAGCAACAGTCAGTATCTGGTGTGGCCACCAGCTGCATTAAGTACTGCAGCACATCTCATCTCCTCATGACTGCACCAAATTTGCCAGTTCTTGCTGTGAGATGTTACCCCACTCTTCCACCAAGGTACCTGCAAGTTCCTGGACATTTCTGGGGGGAATGGCCCTAGCCCTCACCCTCTGATCTAACATGTCCCAGACGTGTTCGATGGGATTGAGATCCGGGCTCATCGCTGGCCATGGCAGAACACTGATATTCCTGTCTTGCAGGAAATCAGGCACAGAAAGAGCAGTATGGCTGGTGTAATTGTCATGCTGGAGGGTCATGTCAGGATGAGCCTGCAGGAAGGGTACCACGTGAGGGAGGAGGATGTGTTCCCTGTAACACACAGCGTTGAGATTGCCTGCAATGACAACAAGCTCAGTCCGATGATGCTGTGACACACTGCCCCAGCCCATGATGGACCCTCCAAATCGATCCCGCTCCAGAGTACAGGCCTCAGTGTAATGATCATTCCTTCGACGATGAACGTGAATCCAACCATCACCCCTGGTGAGACAAACCAGGACTTGTCAGTGAAGAGCACTTTTGCCAGTCCTGTCTGGTCCAGCGATGGTGGGTTTGTGCCCATAGGCGACGTTATTGCCGGTGATGTCTGGTGAGGACCTGCCTTACAACAGGCCTACAAGCCCTCAGTCCAGCCTCTCTCAGCCTATTGCGGACAGTTTGAGCACTGATGGAGGGATTGTGCGTTCCTGGTGTAAATCGGGCAGTTGTTGCCATCCTGTACCTGTCCCGCAGGTGTGATGTTTGGATGTACCGATCCTGTGCAGGTGTTGTTACACGTGGTCTGCCACTGCAACGACGATCAGCTGTCCGTCCCGTCTCCCTGTAGTGCTGTCTTAGGCGTCTCACAGTACGGACATGGCAATTTATCGCCCTGGCCACATCTGCAGTCCTCATGCCTCCTTGCAGCATGCCTAAGGCACATTCACACAGATGAGCAGGGACCCTGGGCATCTTTCTTTTGGTGTTCTTCAGAGTCAGTAGAAAGGCCTCTTTAGTGTCTTAAGTTTTCATAACTGTGACCTTAATTGCCTACTGTCTGTAAGCTGTTAGTGTCTTAACGACCGTTCCACAGGTGCATGTTCATTAATTGTTTAAGGTTCATTGAACAAGCATGGGAAACAGTGTTTAAGCTTTACAATGAAGATCTGTGAAGTTATTTGGATTTTTACTAATTATCTTTGAAAGACAGGGTGCTGAAAAAGGGACGTTTCTTTTTTTGTTGGGTTATATATATATATACAGTTGAAGTCGGAAGTTTACATACACTTAGGCTGGAGTCATTAAAACTCGTTTTTCAACCACTCCATAAATTTATTTTTAACAAACTATAGTTTTGGCAAGTCGGTTAAGACATCGACTTTGTGCATGACACAAGTAATTTTTCCAACAATTGTTTACAGACATTTGTTTACAGACAATTCCAGTGAGTCAAGTTTACATACACAGTTTACTGTGCCTTTAAACAGCTTGGAAAATTCCATAAAATTATGTCATGGCTTTAGAAGCTTCTGATAGGCTAATTGACATCATTTGAGTCAATTGGAGGTGTACCTGTGGATGTATTTCAAGGCCAACCTTCAAACTCAGTGCCACTTTGCTTGACTTTATGGGGAAAATAAAAAGAAATCAGCCAAGACCTCAAAAATGTAATTGTAGACCTCCACAAGTCGGGTTCATCCTTGGGAGCAATTTACAAACACCTGAATGTGCCACGTTCATCTGTACAAACAACAGTACGCAAGTATAAACACCATGGGACCACGCAGCAGTCACACCGCTCAGGAAGGAGACGCGTTCTGTCTCCTAGAGATGAACGTACTTGGTGCGAAAAGTGCAAATCAATCCCAGAACAACAGCAAAGGACCTTGTGAAGATGCTGGAGGAAACAGGTACAAAAGTATCTATATCCACAGTAAAACAAGTCCTATATCGACATAACCTGAAAGGCCCCTCAGCAAGGAAGAAGCCACTAGTCCTAAACCGCCATAAAAAAAGATTGTACTTTTGGATAAATGGCCTCTGGTCTGATTAAACAAAAATAGAACTGTTTGGCCATAATGACCATTGTTATGTTTGGAGGAAAAATGGGGAGGCTTGCAAGCTGAAGAACACCATCCCAACCGTGAAGCACTGGGGTGGCAGCATCATGTTGTGGGGGTGCTTTGCTGCAGGAGGGACTGGTGCACTTCACAAAATAGATGGCACATGAGGTAGGACAATTATGTGGATATATTGAAGCAACATCTCAAGCCATCAGTCAGGAAGTTAAAGCTTGGTTGCAAATGGGTATTCCAAATGGACAATGACCCCAAGCATACTTCCAAAGTTGTGGCAAAATGGCTTAAGGACAACAAAGTCAAGGTGTTGGAGTGGCCTTCACCAAAGCCCTGACCTCCTTTCCTATAGCAAATGTGTGGGGAGAACTGAAAAAGTGTGTGCGCAAGCAAGAAGGCCTACAAACCTGACTCAGTTACACCATCTCTGTCAGGAGGAATGGCCCAATATTTACCCAACTTCGTGTGGGAAGCTTGTGGAAGACCACCCGAAACATTTGACCCAAATTAAACAATTTAATGGCAATGCTACCAAATACTAATTATGTAAACTTCTGACCCACTGGGAATGTGATGAAAGATATAAAGCTGAAATAAATCATTCTCTCTACTATTATTCTGACATTTCACATTCTTAAAATAAAGTAGTGATCCTAACTGACCTAAGACAAGGAATTTTTACTAGGATTAAATATCAGGAATTGTGAAAAACTGAGTTTAAATGCATTTGTCTAAGGTATATGTAAACTTCCGACTTCAACTGTGTGTGTGTATATATATATATATATATACAGTGCCTTGCGAAAGTATTCGCCCCCCTTGAACTTTGCGACCTTTTGCCCCATTTCAGGCTTCAAACATAAAGATATAAAACTGTATTTTTTTGTGAAGAATCAACAACAAGTGGGACACAATCATGAAGTGGAACGACATTTATTGGATATTTCAAACTTTTTTAACAAATCAAAAACTGAAAATTGGGCGTGCAAAATTATGATTATGAAAATTCATGATTGTGTCCCACTTGTTGTTGATTCTTCACAAAAAAATACAGTTTTATATCTTTATGTTTGAAGCCTGAAATGTGGCAAAAGGTCGCAAAGTTCAAGGGGGCCGAATACTTTCGCAAGGCACTGTAGATATGTATTATTATTTTGTTTCTTCACATTTTCAAACGGGGTTATACATTTGGGTGAGTTTTTCTCTCTCGCCTGAGTAGCTTTGTTTTAATGCCAAAAATAAAATTCAACCATCTAGTGTTCAGCAAAATAACAACACAATGTTAAATACAGGTAGCCTAGTCAAATAATTAACATCCAATCACATTAACCGTTCATTCTCTCGCGGGAATTTCACGGTCTGTATGTAGCCAAACATAGCTGCTGCTAATTCCATTTGCTCCAAAAAGAATAAATGGTTTTAAAAAGTAAGGCCACACCCTTCTCATTAACCTGTGGTGAGTTATTCACATTTTTCGATGAACAAATAAGGTTTTATATGTAAGAGGGTTAAATAAAGAGCAAAATGATTGATTATTACTATTATTATGCCCTGGTCCTATAAGAACTCTTCGTCACTTCCCATGAGTCGGGTTGTGACAAAAACTCACACTCATTATTATGTTTAATAAATCTATCATATAGTGTGAGTTTGGCAGGCTTACAATGATGGCAAAAGAAACTAGATTTGTGAGTGCGCTGACCCTGGTGCTAGAGGGGGTACGCAGATGGAGGTTGAATGTTTGAACTAGACTATCCAAAATAAGACATTCATGTAGGCCTAATAGCCTTTGCCTGGCTACCCTTGCCCCGGCCAAACGCTATGACACACTCACAGACGTTCGTTTCTTATGTAGCAAAAGACAGAGCTGCGGGAAGAAGTTACTGTGAATCGAATCTTCAGGCTAGTATAGCCTAACCTACATTTACACTCCATTATGTAATTAATTTTAACTGGACAATGCAATCTCCCTCCCTGCGGAGGGAAGGGTACATTTCTCAGGCACAGGTTACCATTATTTTATGCACCCTGCGCATCCATGTGCGATTGTTTTCATTCTGACTGTGGTGATAACTGTGCCGTGTGACGTCACGATCTGGCGCTGCTACTGGACGTGCGCTGTTAAAATTGCTTCACATAGAAGCTGCCATTCAGTGTTGTTGCACTTTAGAAAAGGCAGCACTGCAAGGAATAGCAGTGGAAGAAGAAGCAGAGCAGCCTCCTGCACAATTTATTATAGGGTAGGTGGGTCGCAAGCCCCTGCGCAATAAAAACACGGAATACCCCACGTAAACCCCAAACGGAGGACTCAAGAGTTTGGAATAGCATTCCTTCTTACTGCAATTGCGAAATGGAAAATTCGTCTTCCAACAACCGGTTTAGGACAACAATGTTCAACCACGGTGAGTGGTCAATCCAGTCTATATTGGAAGGTGAGTGTGCCAATAACTGGCCTATGCAGGTGTACTCGGAGGAGAATGTCGGAAAACAATTCCTAATTGGTCGGTTTGTTTGCATCGCAGGTTGTTCTGCGTCCTGCTGCGTTTCGTGCGCTCCTTCGTTGAAATCGTATTTATCTAGGCTGGCGTACAGATTGCTGGTAGCACGCGTATTGTTTGTTAAAGTGGTGCCCAGAGGAATGTATAGTTATGCAATAGTTATGTGACACTCACAACACATCACACTACTATTTATGGACCAGTAGGAGAGGGGAGGTAAATTACTAGTTTATGCGAAAATTTGTGCCTTCACTTGCAGAGAGAGAAGTTCCTGGTACACCAGAAATACCCACGAAAACCCGCTCCCTGAGTCGTTACATATTTACTTTAAACAGTGGTCATAAATCAGATTTATGGCTTATGCTATCATGTTGGGCTGAGTTTGACCCTTTTAGGCAGATAAGTCAGTGAAAAAGCCATCAATACCTTCAAGTGATCGACTATGCAGTTTACAAGAGGTGGTGGATATATAATTTCCTTGTCTAATCTGCATATTGCGTCCGCATGGCCCTAAAGCACACCGTCGCATCGTTTTGTATCACATTCCAAGAGCAAAAATGAAATTTCAGAATGTGGTGGGGACATGTTCCCAGTGAAAGTTGCGCCCCTGCCCATTGCACTGACTGACGTTTTGGAGAATATCTTTCCTCCAGATGAATAAAGCCCTTTATTCTCCAGTCAGCCTTTGGGGAAACTGGCTCATCTGTCTACCCTGGTACTCTCTGTATCAGGGTGAGCATTGTTTTTACTCCTGACTAGGTTTTATCCAATGATGACCTGACTGTTTCTGTAGAGAGCATAGAGTTTCTTTTGCATACATTTATTTAGCATACAACACAAGTCACGGAGTGAATGAACATTTCACAATTCCACACTGATTGTGTGTACTTGTGCCCAACTAATTATTTTCCTTTCAGCTCTGTGCCCGACGATGCCACCACTGATAGACATCTGGTTAGCTCAGACTGTTGCCTTAAGAGAAAGCGGAAACAGAGAGATAGGGGGATATACCGTGCCTTCTGAAAGTATTCACACCCCTTGACTTTTTCCATGTTTTGTTAATTAATTTAAAATTAATTAAATTGAGATGTGTGTCACTGGCCTTCACACAATACCCCATAATGTCAAAGTGGAAGGATGTATTTCAAAATGTTTACAAATGAATAAAAAATTAAATGCTCAAATGTCTTGCGTCAATAGGTATTCAATCCCTTTGTTATGGCAAGCCTAAATAAGTTCAGAAGTAAAAATGACCTTCACAGGTTCTATGGATGCACTCTGTGTGCAATAATAGTGTTTAACATTTTTGAATGACTACCTCATCTCTGTACCCCACACAGGGGAAGCCTGTACAGAATAAAAATATTCCAAAACATGCATCTTGGCACTAAAGTAGTACAGCAAACAATAGTGGCAAAGCAATTAACTTTTTGTCCTGAATACAAGGTGTTATGTTTGGGTCAGATACAACATTACGGAGTACCATTTTCAAGCATGGTGGTTGCTGCATCAGGTTATGGCTTGCTTGTAATCTTTAAGGACTGGGGAGTTGTTCAAGATTAAAAAATAAAACACGGAATGGGGTAAAGCAGAGGCAAAATCCTAGAGGAAAACCTGGTTCAGTCTGCTTTCCACCAGACACTGGGAGATGAATTCACCTTTCAGCAGGACAATAACCTTAAACACAAGGCCAAATCTACACTGGAGTTGATCATGGATGTACTTTACTGCAGCCAGCAGAGTCAGCTGACGGTCATGTATTCCTTTATATGGTATAAGTAGACTGAAACAGTGGCTTTTTCTCAGTCCATTGTCCCTTTTCCAAATACAGGTTGTAGGTTTTTGTGAACTCAAGGATCCTCACTAAATTGTATTACTTTCTGAGACCGAGAAAGGTTTTAATTTGGCCACCTTCTTCCCTCCGGGCCCTGTTTTATAGTAGCTCAAATTGAAATCTACGACTGTGTAATTAACCCATTTTAACTGATTTAACACATTTAGAAATAGTCTTTCTTAAACGAGTACAAATATAAGACCCAACCTTTTGATACCCAACCCAAAACATTGGGAAGGAACCCTACTACTTCACAGTAAGAAGTTGTAGGTTTTTGTTGTAGGTTTTTGTGAACTCAACGATCCTCACTAAATTGTTAGTACTGCTCTCCCCTGTAGTCCAGCTGGGAAAACATCCAGTAGTGGTAGACTGATGACCAAAGGCCCGAGTTCAAATAGTATTTGAAATCTTACAAA
The DNA here is from genome assembly GCF_002021735.2 of Oncorhynchus kisutch. NCBI lineage: Eukaryota > Metazoa > Chordata > Actinopteri > Salmoniformes > Salmonidae > Oncorhynchus > Oncorhynchus kisutch. The sequence continues at coordinate 29,991,511 of NC_034191.2, forward strand.
TACTTTGAGAGTTTAATTGAGCCTGTCTGAAGTGTCATATGGGGGGGTTAGCAATCTTGTGACTATCCCATTGACTCCACTGCACCAGGCAAGCTCAATCAAGCGTGGCTAAAAGTATTTGTAATCAAATAAATACCATTTGAACCCATGCCTGCTGATGGCCGGTCCAGTCATAGTGGCTAGCGGTGGACATTCCTTAGTGAGCTCTCGTTGGAGAGACGCAGCCATCCCAGACCACTGTGGCCTCACTAACAGCATCATGGTTAGAGAAGCACTCCAATGTAGGTCATCACACAATCCACACTGAAATCAAGAAGGCCAGCCATTATATTATCAGTACAGCCATTGTTATAACAAAATACCAAGTCTATATAATTTATGTACAGTACCAGTCAATAGTTTGGACATACCTACTCATTCCTTGGTTTTCTTTATATTTACTATTTTCTACATTGTAGAATAATAGTGAAGACATCAAAACTATGAAATAACACATGGAATCAAGTAGTAACCAAAAAAGTTAAACAAATCCAAAATATATTTTAGATTCTTCAAAGTAGCCACCCTTTGCCTTGACAGCTTTGCACACTCTTGGTATTCTCTCAACCAGCTTCATGAGGAATGCTTTTCCAACTGTCTTTAAGGAGTTTCCACATATACTGAGCATTTCTTTCCTGCATTTCCTTCAATCTGCTGTCCAACTCATCCCAAACCATCTCAAATTGGGTTAAAGTCAGGTGATTGTGGAGGCCAGTTTATTTGATGCAGCACTCAATCACTCTCCTTCTTGGTCAAATAGCCCTCACACAGCCCGGAGGTGTTTTGGTTCTTGGTCCTGTGGAAAAATAAATGATAGTCCCACTAAGTGCAAACCAGATGGGATGGCGTATCACTGCAGAATTCTGTGGTAGCCATGCTGGTTAAGTGTGCCTTTAATTCTAATCAAATGACTGACAGTGTCAGCAGTAAAGCACCCTCACACCATCACCTCCATGCTTCACAGTGGGAACCACACATGCAGAGATCATCCGTTCACCTACTCTGCATCTCACAAAGACCTAGCGGTTGTAACCAAAAATCTCTAATTTGGACTCATCAGACCAAAGCCTAGATTTCCACTGGTTTATTGTCCATTGCTCGTGTTTCTTTGCCCAAGCAAGTCTCTTCTTATTGGTGTCCTTTTTAGTAGTGGTTTCTTTTGCGGCAATTTGAACATGAAGGCCTGATTTCACGCAGTCTCCTCTGAACAGTTGATGTTAAGATGTGTCTGTTACTTGAACTCTGAAGCATTTATTTGGGCTGCAGTTTCTGAAGCTGGTAACTCTAATGAACTTATCCTCCTCAGCAGAGTTAACTCTGGGTCTTCCTTTCCTGTGGCGATCCTCATGAGAGCCAATTTCATCATAGCACTTGATGGTTTTTGCGACTGAACTTGAAGAAATGTTCAAAGTCCTTAATGTTCTGTATTGACTGACCTTAATGTCTTTAAAGTAATGATGGACTGTCATTCCTCTTTGCTTATTTGAGCTGTTCTTTCCATAAAATGGACTTGGTCTTTCACTAAATAGGGGTGATATACAGAAGATAGCCCTAACTTGTCACAACACAACTGATTGACTCAAATGCATTAAGGAAAGATATTAACTTTTAACAAGGAACACCTGTTAGTTGAAATGCATTCCAGGTGAGTACCTTGTGATGCTGGTTGAGAGAATGCAAAAAGTGTGCAAATCTGTCAAGGCAAAGGGTGGCTACTTTGAAGAATGTAAAATATATTTTGATTGGTTTAACTTGTCTTTTTTTTTTGTAAAACACATGGAATCACATAGTATTTCATAATTTTTATGTCTTCACTATTATTCTGCAATGTAAAAAAAATAAAGACAACCCTAGAATGAGTAGTACTCATTCTGGTACTGTATGTAGGCTATCCCCATCTTATAATGAGATGTTATCTGTCTTACTGTCTTGGAAGACATTTTGTGATGCCAATTGCATCAGACTTTGAGGTAATGCATTTTAATCAGTGAAACGGTAGACGGACACAATTTGCTGGAATTCACTTGCAGTGCATTGCAGAGGGACCTAAAATAGTATTTTACCGTAAATCTTGTTTTAAAGAGAATGAAAACGTGCATCCCTTTTGGTCAGCTGTGGGGATAATTGAGTGAGCGTGGATTAGCAACGGCTGTGTCTGAAGTGATCATAGCATGCATACATGGTGGTGGTGGTGTGAGTCTAATCTCCTTATACCAGCTCCACATGTCCCCTCTGCGCTGGAGTGTGTGCTCTGTAGCCTCCATGTAAACCCAGCAGCCCTTTCTCTGCCTTGCTTTACATAGGGGTGCGAGTTGTTAGAAAAAGCATATCATATTAAGAGGTGCATGGAAGGAAAACTGTGCTGAATAGAACATCTCCAGCACACTGGTGATTTTGAGTTTCTGTCTCTGCCTTGTTTTCAGTCAGGCTACATTTCCTCAGAAGGCCTGGGTAGGAATTGTGGGTTTGATGTCGCTGGCTGGCACCCAGCCTAAACCTAGAAATATGTCGAGCCGCTGCCCCTTTTGACATAGTACACTGTGTATAGTATAAGCTGTAAGCACGCACAGTCTCTAGTACACACTCAAGTATGTGTATACTTTTCTCTCCCTCGCACACATTTCATATATTCATTCGCGCGCGCGCGCACACATACTTGCTTCCTCACACCCCCCTTGTGTTTTTCTCGCTCTCTCACACATTCTCACACATTGCAATTTGTTTAACAGCTAGTGGCTTTTAATAGCCATCAACAGCTGGTTAGTCAGACATTGTGTCAGCAACGTTGATAAAGATGTTTTTTTCTCGTCTCCCTGGGTCTGGCTAACAACCAGACTATCCAAGAACGAACCACACTGGGAGCTACATCAGTATTATGATTCCGAGGTTATGACACCGAGATGTTATCTCCAGTACATCCTAGCTAAGCCAACACCACAACCTGAACCTAACAGTATCGTATAATCCAGAGCCAGATCAAACACAGGTTGAGATTAACATATGTTATGGACAGTCTCTGGATTTGATGGGATGGAATTTCAGATGTTGTAAATGTTTTCCCTGATTTTATTATAATTTTTTTAATATATATTTTTTCTCTTGTATTCATTAACCTGCGTACGTGTGTGGAATCTGGAACCATTTGCTTCTCTGCCATCCCATCCAATCTTCCTCTGGACAGATGATGAGGTAAGAAGACATTTACTATTATTTTTCTTTCTTTTACTCAGCCTCCTACTGTACACATTGCATCACCATTGGTGATGTCGATTGACTGGCCGGATAATGGTCTGGACCAAGAGGTCATTAAGGGTCAATAAAAATAAGCATTTGAAGATTTGCTTGAACTACTGAATAGGCCTGCAAGTGACTGATAACTTGGAATTTTGGTGAAAGGGAAGCGATCTGTAGTAGGGAAAGGGAAAATGTTATTTTTGACAGTGGAAGGTGTTGATTTGGGTAATGAATGTTTGAGAGGATTTGTGTTTGCCTCCACATAAAAGGTGTTCTGCTGTGTGGTCTGGTGTTGAACCCAGTTTTTCTAGTCTCGTCCCAAGCAAGGTGACAGCTGAGACGAGCACCAGGTCTGTTTTTGACCCCATGTATGTATGCGAGTGTGACTTCACCAACAATTCCACTGTCCGTAGCTTCCCGTGAGGGATGGAGCCCGGTCACACTCATACAAACACACATCCCAGTGTTGTCAACATCCCACGGCCCTACAGCTGTTTGGAGGGAGAGGTTTATTTCCAAACACAGCAGACAGACCTCTCTGAGGACAGGAGAAGAAGAGGAGAGGGTAGCTGAGGAGGGGAGTGGGTCTGTATGAGTGTATGTGAAGGAGCTGTTCCTTCCTCTAAGCAGCATTCCTTACCCCTGGGATGCAAAGCTACTGTAACTGCTGCAGCACCGAGAGGGAACGCCCAGAGAGGAATTCTCAATTCTCTAATTCTCTAATTCAGTCCTGAGCTACAAAGAGTGTAGAGAGCCACATGATTGAGTCATGAGCTAGAGAGCCACTGGATCTACTGGGGTTTAGGTTTAAGCAAAATACCCTTCTGGGTATCAGAGAAGATCAATGTTGAGGTCTTCAGATCCATGAATGCATTAAACTTCACTGACGGTTTGACCACAAAGCACAAACTTCACCTCTGCAGTGTAGCCTTTACTCTTCCACTGTGACCATCCCTGGCTTCAGCCCAGCCCATGCTGGACTCTGGGGTGTGGTGGGGAGAGAGGGTGACTGTGGTTTCTTCTCTCTCTAGTTGTGAAAAAACCCACGCATACAAACACACTCTCTGAGTGATGATGTCATCACTGTCCCTGGACGGTGCCAGTTCTGGGCAGGGAAGCACAGCGACTAACCACAGATCTCTTCACTGTCAACGAGAACCAGGGTTTCTCTCTCTCTCTCCTCTCTCTGTGTGTGTGTGTGTGTGTGTGTGTGTGTGTGTGTTGGTCTGTCTGTGGCTTATAGTCAACCCAGCATTAGGCCTATATCCCTCGCCTTCAATTATAGCCTGTCACTGTGGCCATGGTGGAATGAAGAGGCTATAGTTAGACTTTATTAGCCTATTAGCTACTGCAGTGGATGGATGCTGGGTGTTTTCCATCCCTGTGTGTGCCTGCCACTGGGTATCCTGTGGATGTTAAATGTGTCTGTAGCCACACCCTGTCCATCCCTTGCATGATTGACAGCTGTAAACCAGTGGAACCAGTTAACAGTGACAATGCCTGTAAAAATACAAATAGATGTGTGAGGTGTTGCCATCAAGCATGTCTAGCTAGGGATGGGTGGTACAGGTTGGTTTTGATATCATCATTTGCTATTGATGTGCTGTAACTACTCAAAAGTACTTTGATCTAGATCAGGCCACATCAACTATAGTGCAACCATTGTTCCCTTATTTTTTTCCGGCAAATTTTTGTTCTGCTGAGAGCAAACTTGAATGTTGGGAAAATTCTGTGCAACTTCAAGTGCAGGTTTACTGTTCACACCGGAGGCTCTACCCGCTTTAAGTTAGTTAACACTGGCCAAGTAGGCTACTGTGGCTATTTGATCATAATGTAGACCTACCACAGTGGCCTACCATCAAAAACAATGGAAAATATGTATCCCATAACATTTTAACATGGAAATAGCTGTTCTATCTCTTGTAGGAAGTAATCACTCCCCTATTGCTGACTACAAATGATGTATAACTGGGCTAATAACTCACGAACTAGCAAAGGATATGAACAAAATGTGGACACGTGGCTACATGCTACTCTCACTTTGATCTCAAAACAAGCGCATCCACTCAAGACCACAGCTGTAAATACAGTCCAGTTAAAAGTAACCTCCACAGATCCATATAGGCCTACTGTAGCTCTGATTGGCTATGCCGCACCAGTCTGTGTAGAGTACGGGCTGAGTCGTCGCAACAGAACACAATTGCCACAGTAAAGGGAAACGTTGATAGTGTTAACTAAACAGGGAAAACTCTAGAAGGTTGAGTGTAGTTCAGTCTTGTGCTTCTCTCCGTGGGCTTGTATTTATTCTGCGCTCTGAGCGACTGTCGGGGCCACTGCGCCATGCAGAGAACCCATGCCAAACAATGGAGCCATTCTACTTCATATCACCAGGCTTTGGGTCACTAGTTAAGTGGGTGGCGTACTGTCACTGCTACCGGAGTTGTCATTGTGTGTTCATCTCAGTGGGGAAGTGCTTGGGCTTAATTCTTCTCTCAGCTCTGTCTGGGGAAATGTGGCGTGTGATTGTGACATTGCGATTCAGACACCAAGTCTCTAGCTGTGGCGGTGGCATTTTGTGACAGACCACCCTCAGGCTCACAGTTTGACACCAGGGTAGGGACACAATCGAGTTAGGGAGCTGCAAGACACGCAACACCCCACTGCGACACCCAAGGTTGTGGGAAGTCGAGAGCAGAGTGAAACTAAGTTAAGTGTCTATGAAAAACTTAGAATCAGCTCTCCGTGAGTCTGAATGGATCCTCAGTTGAAGTTATCTAACCACCACTAAAGTGTCTGCCTCTCTCATGTCAGGAGTTAAGAGTGTGTCAATGTGGAACGTACAATGATGTACTACACTACAGTACACGGGGCATCACTATTCCTTGTCTCCTGTCCCCACCTCTAGCCTCCATGTAGCAGAGTGGTGCGGTCCATTGTTACTGAACTTCTCTAAAACCACCACCTTTTATTTTCTGCCTCAGTGCCTCTGTCATCTCCCTGTCCCTGCTGAAGGCTGCTGAGGATGGGCTGTTCCTTCTCCTCCATTACGAGAAAGCACTACACCTTTTTAAGTGCAGATCTACATCTGTCTGCCCCTCACCCCTTTCCTCCTCTCTCTCTCGCCCTCTCTTTCTTCATCCCCCCCATCTCCCTCCCTCTTTCTGCTCTACACCCCCCCCCCATCTCCCTCCCTCTTTCTGCTCTACACCCCCCCCCCCCCTCTCTCTATGGGAGACCGGGGTAGAGAATTAACTGGACCTATAACTCCACCCCAGGGGATGCTGGGTAATGAGATGACACTAATGACCACCTCCAGGTTGTTTTGATGCTAGAGCACATAACCCTTTCAATGCCTTGAAGGATGTTTTGTTGTCATGGATATGTAGCTGTGTCTAGCACCTGAAAGAATATCCTCTTGATGGACAATAAACATTGTCATTATCAATGTTCCTAATTTGTTTCCATATGGAAGTGGTATGATATAGATTTGAAATACAAGTCAAGCTGGATGTGAAGTCAGACGAAGGCTCAACACTTTACAACCTCACTTCCTGTGATCAGTCACTACTTCCTGTCCCGACTAGGGCCTGTTAGTTCAGCAGACTCGGGGCTCTGTCCCCATCCGGCTCCACAGATGTCCCATGTCAGTTTGAGGCCACCTCTGGCCCTATTTGAGCCTCCATTCCCCAGGCTTTCAGTCGACCCGGACATTCCTTGGAACCCCCAAAGAAGTGGCCCCAGCAGCCCTTGCCAAGCCTCTCCCCTCCGTCCCCGCACCAGAGAGGGGCCTGGCTATAAATATACCCCAGCTCGATTCCCATGGCCCGTACTGAGGTCCAAGCAGTCACCAAGCAGGCTAGGGGGTGGGGGGGTACCACCAGGCTTGAACCAGAGAAGCCACCATCCTGCTCAAGCTATGAGGTCCGTAAGTACTCTGCGGCGTAAATGTCTAGGTCAATTTCTTTCTTTTTTTGAAGGACGAGCCTTAAAACATGTCTGCTGTCCATTTATCCTTGTTGACATACAGTATGTTGGGTAGTTTTCTGACAGCATTTGGAGCTGCAGAGAAAGCGGATGTCTGGTCTGCATTACCCTCATCTATTCTGTGTTGAGCTGAATTCTCTTCTCTAGAGTTGGATTTGTTATGTAGCTACATTTTCACACACAACACATGCTAAATTCCAGTAACTTCTAGATTTGGGTTAGTGGGTTTTGGGGGAATCCTTTTCAATCCCAGCAACTAATGTTTACTGCAAACCAACAACAAACACATTCTTTGCATGCATGCTCTGGGCTCTCATTCTTTCTGACAAACTCCCAGTATATATGCCATTGCTGAGTTCTGCTGACTTCTATATAGGCTGAATTCCCATGTCAGCTGTGTATTACAGATCAAGTTAGATGGGAGGATTGATTGACTGTTGTGAGTGCTGAGATTTGAGGCTCCGAAACAGACACCCAATCCTGTCAGTCTGCCTTATGGGGATGTAGTAAGTGACAGAACACTAACTACAACACTTCTCTCTGCAGTCTAACATCCAGACAGACTGAGTCACTCCCTGTCAGACTGAGACAGTGGTATATCTGATCTGCAGTATGTTAACTACACATGACCTGTCTGTGAGATCCTGTTTAAGCTAATAAGACTGGCTGAGACAGATTTGTGAAGCAGTTGGTGTAGAACCGTTACTGACATCTCTCTGTGGTTGAGCCAAACAATGTTTCTAACATGTAATTGCTGCACAAATATCCCTCAATGGAGTGTGACAATGACCTCTGAGAATTTTTCTTTCGTCTCAGCCTCTCGGGAATAAACCTCAACAACAAACCCAAGTCTGGCGTGTGTGTGCGTGCGTGTGTGCACGAGATGAGGTGACAGGTGGCGCTTCTGGAATCAGCACGGTGGCAAGGCTTAATGCTACCCAGCTGCAGCCACACCCCTAACCACTTCCAGATGCACCAGGTCAGTATATGGAAATGCCAGGTGAGAAAGATGGAGGATAATCAAGAGAATGATAGATGAGGAGAAGAGTGGATGATAGACAAAGAGAAGAGTGGCAAGCAGATGAAGAGCATGGAGGAGAGGGGAGAGACCAGGGACCACACCAACTAAGCCACTGGCATCCAGTGTGCCTAGACTGAACCAAACCACTAGTTACTCAATAGTCATTCCATCCCACCCATCAGAGACCGACAGAGACAGGAGGGCAGCTCCTGCATGGTGACGATTTAGAGGCTTGGTGTAGTAGCTGTAGCATGGAATGCGGTAGCGTGCTGTGACATGATGACAGGAGGGAGGTAGGGGTGACGGGAAAAGAGTGTAGACGGCACCATTTGTGTTTGGGAACATTAGGATGTGATGTTTTGGTGGCGCTACTACATTTAATAGCCAGATAACATGTCTTCAATGCGATGACACTGGTATTGGAGGCTAGACTGATTCACAGGCCAGCCACAGAACTCCCATGGAGTCTCAGCCCAGTGAAGTGTGTAGGGAGACAGCGGCGGTAGATGTCAGTCATTGAGGTGTGTGTGATCCGTGTTTTTTTCCTTGAAACTTCAAGTTGCCACACTACCCTCCCTGTCATTTAGACACAGCCAAAATAAATAGGAGACCCCAGCATCTCTCTACACACACACCTCTCTCTCTCTCTCTCTCTCTCTCTCTCTCTCACTCACTCACTCACTCACTCACTCACTCACTCACTCACTCACTCACTCACTCACTCACTCACTCACTCACTCACTCACTCACTCACTCACTCACTCACTCACTCACTCACTCACTCACTCACTCACTCACTCACTCACTCACTCACTCACTCACTCACTCACTCACTCACTCACTCACTCACTCACTCACACACACACACACACACACACACACACACACACACACACACACACACACACACACACACACACACACCACTCCATCCCACTCACTCAAACACACGGCTCATAAAACTGCACCTGGTCCTAGCCTGGCTCCATTACACATGGGATAGATCGCCCACACTTTTTACATCTAGTCCAATACTGTATCTCTGCCTGTACTACTGTAGGTGTGTCTCAATACTGTATCCCTGCCTGTACTACTGTAGGTGTGTCTCAATACTGTATCCCTGCCTATACTACTGTAGGTGTGTCTCAATACTGTATCCCTGCCTGTACTACTGTAGGTGTGTCTCAATACTGTATCCCTGCCTGTACTACTGTAGGTGTGTCTCAATACTGTATCCCTGCCTATACTACTGTAGGTGTGTCTCAATACTGTATCCCTGTCTGTTAGGGTTGACCCCAATTAGTTGACTGGCCGATTGTTTTGCTGTTGGTCAACCAAGATTGTTTTAGTCGCTCAGTAACATATGTTTTTATGCTTTTGATCCGAAAATGTGATTGGTGATTGGAAGCTCCATTATGGAGGGTGGGATGCAATTGCGGAGCCTCCAGAGGCCAAATGGAGCTCTGTACCACACCGCCACGCGCCTCCCAAATGTTTTAACAATGTGGAGGGCTCTGTACAGCTCTGCATTGACATGATTGGTTGACGGTAGGTGGGGACAGAATGTAGAAAACACTCACTTTTTTTGACAACCGCACTGCTCCGCGAAGTGCAAGAAGTATGAATTCCCTAACTTCTGCTGAGGCCATATCACCATAAATGTTGTATGGCCAATGCAGACTTCAGATTGTCCATGCGCTCAGATGCACAATGCACTCTCTCCAGAATGCGCTCTCTCCTGCCAATTTGTGCACATTCATTGTTTCATAACTTGTGTGAATTGTTTGCATTTGATTGTTAGTGTCTATCAATTCCCCATTACATATCACCAGTAATACATGCACTGTTCATTCCTATCATTTCTAATCTACAATGTTTGTTACTTTGGTTATTTCTGTTAAAGCATTCAATTATTATTCCCGGTCTTCACCTCAAACAGCGAGCAAATGAGAATTACAATAGTTCTTCAATGTATTTAAAAAGTATTTCCAGCTCTCTCCCTTCCAATAACCACTCAGTGTGAAAGGGGAAAATGTCATGCTTTGATCTAGTGGAAACGTCATAAAATAGGCCTACCTGATTCCTTCTTATTTTGCTTGACTTGGACTGAAATGGGTTCCGGTACTCATTTTGGGTGCTGGAACTGTTTATATTTGGGTGCAGGAGCTCCACAATACTTTTGAGCTAATATTCTATAAGAGGAACAGGAGCTCAATCAGTAGAACATTTTGAGGTACCGATACTCAGCTCCAGTGAGCTCCTGCCCAAGTCCAGCACTGATTTCTTATCCCTTGCATAAATAGCCTACAGCTGTGTCTGTCCCGAGCTCACTGTTGGGAAACTGAGGGCCCAGAATATTTTATACAATGTTTCAAGTTCATTGGCTGCACATGGCCTGTCTGCAATGTGATTTATAGGATATGTATTTTTATCAGGATGTTTAATTCTTGGAGGCTGCAATGTTTTTATTTGTTGGCTCTATGTAGGCTATGTAGACAGCCCTACTGTCTAAGGTTCAGTATTACAAATCCACAGTCAGCCGCATACACACAGACAAACCTACAGTAGTACAGACAAACCTACAGTAGTACAGACAGGGATACAGTATTGAGACCAACCTACAGTATGGCTGTCCCCAACAACAAAAGTTTAAGTTTACATACACTTTGATTGGAATCATTAACTCGTTTTTCAACCACTCCACAAATTTATTTTGAACAAACTATAGTTTTGGCAAGTCAGTTAGGACATCGACTTTGCATGACAAGTAATTTTTCCAACAATTACAGACAGATTTATTTAACTTAATTCACTGTATCACAATTCCAGTGGGTCAGAAGTTTACATACACAGTTTACTGTGCCTTTTAAACAGCTTGGAAAAATCCTGAAAATGATGTCATGGCTTTAGAAGCTGTTGATAGGCTAATTGACATCATTTGAGTCAAAATAGAAGTTCAAATTGTTTGGGTACAGACCTGGATCGTAAGCCTGCAGAGTTCTGTCCATCTTTGCAGTAGATTGCAACACTGCCCCTTTTGGCCGTTCTATCTTGTCTGAAAATGTTGTAGTTAGGGATGAAAATGTCAGATTTTTTGGTGGTCTACCTAAGCCAGGATTCAGACAGAGCTAGAACATCCGGGTTGGCAGTGTGCTAAAGCAGTGAATAAAACCAGACCTAGGGAGGAGGCTTCTAATGTTAACATGCATGAAACCAAGGCTATTAAGGTTACAGAAGTCATCAAAAGAGAGCGCCTGGGGAATAGGAGTGGAGCTAGGCACTGCAGGGCCTGGATTCACCTCTACATAACCAGAGGAACAGAGGAGGAGTAGGATAAGGGTACGGCTAAAAGCTATGAGAATTGGTTGTCTAGAACGTCTGCAACAGAGTAAAAGCAGGTTTCTGGGTGCGATAAAATAGCTTCAAGGTATAATGTACAGCCAAAGGTATGGTAGGATGTGAATACAGTGGAGGTAAATCTAGGTATTGAGTGATGAGAGAGATATTGTCTCTAGAAACATCATTGAAACCAGGTGATGTCATCGCATGTGTGAGTGGTGGAACTGAAAGGTTGGATAAGGTATAGTGAGCAGGGCTAGAGGCTCTACAGTGAAATAAGCCAAAATACTTATTTTCTACCATAATTTGCAAATCAATTAATAAAAAATCCTACAATGTGATTTTTCTGGATTTTCTTTCTCATTTTGTCTGTCATAGTTGAAGTGTACCTATGATACATTACAGGCCTCTCATCTTTTTAAGTGGGAGAACTTGCACCATTGGTGGCTGACTAAATACCTTTTTGCCCCACTGTAAAGCTGAAATAAATCACTTTACTATTATTCTGACATTTCACATTTTTAAAATAAAGTGGTGATCCTAACTGACCTAAAGATAGGTACTTTTTACTGGGATTAAATGTCAGGAATTGTGAAACATTTTTTTTAAATGTATTTGGCTAAGGTGAATGTAAACTTGTGACTTCAACTGTATATGCACAAGTTCTGACATCAGAAACCAAACCAAACCACAACCACAAAGCCATCATTTGTAAATATTTACAACATATGTAGTGTTCCATGCAGGGCTGGCTACGGCTGGGTTACTTTATGTAATAAAATCGGTAGCGGCCAGTCTAATCCCAGCTATTTCCTTCATCTTTTGACAGATGGTTTTTCATAAAAGTTGACATTTCTGTAATTATCAATATTACTTACTTAGACAGATTCCCTGCCACAGATGGTTGGGCTGTGTTTGTATAAGATTAGAGTTTTTGTTGAAATAGAGTATCAACAGGAATTTGATCTGCTCCTTCTGGCTACTGTTCTATTCATCTGTAATAACAATACATACAGTATCTTTCGTAGCACCATCCCGGTCTGTCTGTGCTGACAAGAATGACATGTTAGCCTTATGTGAGTAAGGAGGACCACATTGCAGTTGTTTTACCTGTCCTGTGTCTGTCCCAATGTCTGATTTGAAAATATGAATCCAAAGAGAAGTGTCCAGTCACTTTTCTCAGTTTGTGTGATGGAGCCAGCGGCATATTGTGATTTGCGTGTGTTTTGGTAGTGAGTGACTGGGGTGCAGAACAACAACACTCAATGTGTCTCATTGAGAGATCAAAGAGGAGGAGACATGTTTCTCCTGCTGCCTCCCAGGAAAACACAACATTCTAAACTGTGGCCTCTTCTCCTCCCTCCCCTCTTCATTTCATTTCTCCCTCTACCTCTCTTTTTGTCCTGTGTGAAATAGAAGTGATCATCTTACACACACATATACACATATACACATATACACACACATATATATATATATATATATATATATATGCACACACACCCTGACAAGTCTGTGGCATCTTGACCTCCCTGTTATCCTGCATCACAACCCTGACCACATTCTATCACTCCCAGATTCTAGCCCTCTTTCATAGCTCTGCCCTCGCTGTCAGGGATCTGAGGAAGACGCGCGTACACACACACACACACACACACACAACTCATGTCTTTGGTTGCTCCGTTTACTTATGCTGTGTGTGGCATACTGTAGCTTATTTATTACACAATTCTGTGTGAATTCACGTGAGTTGATGTTGATTCTTCAAAGGTTCGTCGAAGGGTACAGAGAGGACACGGACCATGGATGCCCAGTCCTGGGTTTACATTTTTAAACACCTACTAAAGAAATTTTCCAACTAATTGTGTCCTCATTTCAACCAGTAAAACTTCTTAAACCTCTTCCATCTCTCTTTTTAGAGTCATTTAAGGGGAGCTGGGAAAACATCCGGGCAGGAGACCGACTGCTAGGTCTAGGGTCAGAGTAGCGGTGACCTCTCTATCAAAGAACGGGTCCCGGAGTTCACCTAACTATGACGTTTTTTCTCTGGTCTCTCCAATTCAATGTCCTTCCCAGTCAGTTTCAAAGGGAATGTCTTAGGATAGACAAATGATAAGTGTTTGACAAACAGCTTGATAGACAATGATTGATTAAACTTAAACCTGGTCTGAAGAAGACTGAAGAATGTGCTTGCTTATAGACAGGTTGGTGGTTAAGCAACAAAACCGACGGGGGCAAAACAGAGTTGGCTTAGATTGTTGACATGTAAACAATAGTTTCCAATGTTTATTAAAAACATAAAGTTGCACAATGAGCACTTGTCTCTCAAATACATCGTTAGTTGTTGGTTAGCTAACTACCTAACACATTTTTGCCATATTAGCAAAGACGTTAAGTCAGTCAAACGCAACAAAAACATGATATCAAGATCAAACGAGCCACTTGGCAATTTCTTGTCTTTGTTGCTAGCGATCTGGCCATCCATAACAGCACACTGATTTCAGACCCTTTTTGAAGCGTGCGCATCGTTTCCATGACATTGTCAGCTCTGTAAGTCACCCTCGTTCCTCATGTGACAACATTAGCTGCAGTACCCTCTTACAGTGGCATGATTTCCACCATCCATGAATCTCAAATCACATTTTATTGGTCACATATACATTTACCAGATGCTATTGCGAATGTAGCGAAATGCTTGTGTTCCTAGCTCCAACAGTGCAGTAATATCTAACAATACACAAATATAAAAGTCAAATATATAAATATTAGGACGAACAACGACGGAGTAGTATTGACTAAAATACAGTATATACATACATATGAGATGAGTAAAGCAGTATGTAAATATCAGTGACTAGTGTTCCATTATTAAAGTGGCCAGTGATTCCATGTCTATGTATATAGGGCAGCAGCCTCTAAGTTGCATGGTTGAGTAACCGGGTGGTAGCCGGCTAGGGCTGGCCATTTATCAGTCTGATGGACTTGAGAGTCCAGAGTCCAAGAGTTTTTCAGTCTCTTGGTCCAAGCTTTGATGCATCTGTACTGACCTCGCCTTCTGGATGATAGCAAGGTGAACAGGCCGTGGCTTGGGTGGTTGATCTTTTTGGCCTTCCTGTGACGACAGCGGATGCTGTAGGTGTCCTGGAGTGCAGGCAGTGTGACGCGTTGGGCAGACGGTACCACCCTCTGGAGAGCCCTGCGGTTTCCGAAGGTGCAGTTGGCATACCAGGCGGTGATACAGTCTGACAGGATGCTAACAATTGTGCGTCTGTAAAAGTTTGAGGTTCTTAGGGGTCAAGCCAAATTTCTTCAGCCTCATGAGGTTAAAGAGGCACTGGTGCGCCTTCTTCACCACACTGTCTGTGTGGGTGGACCATTTCAGATTGTCAGTGATGTGTACGCCGAGGAACTTGAAGCTTTCCACCTTCTCAACTGCTGTCCCATTGATGTGGATAGGGGGGTGCACCCTGTGCGGTTTCCTGAAGTCCATGATCATCTCCTTCATTTAGTTTACTTTGAGGGAGAGGATATTTTCCTGGCACCACTCTGCCAGGGCCCTCACCTCCTTCCTGTAGGCTGTCTTGTCATTGTTGGTAATCAGATCTACAACCGTTGTGTCTGCAAACTTGATTGAATTTGAGGAGTGCGTGAACGGGGAATCCAGGATGGGGCTGAGCACACACCCTTTTTGGGCCCCTGTGTTGAGGATCAGTGAAGTGGAGGTGTTTCCTACCTTCACCATCTGGGGGTGGCCCGTTAGGGCGGTCCAGGACCCAGTTGCAAAGGGCAGGGTTCAGATCCAGGGCCACGAGCTTAATGATGAGCTATGAGGGTACTATGGTGTGCTGAGCTATAGTCAATGAACAGCATTCTTACATAGGTATTCCTCTTGTCCAGATGGGATAGGGCAGTGCGATGGCGATTGCATTGTCTGTGGATCTATTGGGACGGTAAGCAAATTGAAGTGGGTCTAGGGCAGATTTTGAAATTCAATGGAGACTCATATTTGGGGGGACCAATTGTTTTGTTAAAATCATTTTGCAGGTGCCTCCCGAGTGGCGCAGCAATCTGAGGCGTGATTACAGATCCGGGTTCGATCCCAGGCTGTGTCACAGCTGGCCGTGACTGGGAGACCCATGAGGCGGCCGCACAATTGGCCCAGCGTCGTTCAGGTTTGGCAGGCTGAGATTTTCTTGTCCCATCGCGCTCTAGTGACTCCTGTGGTGTGGTGGGCCGGGCGCAATGCATGCTGACACAGTCGCCAGGTGTACAGTGTTTCCTCCGACACATTGGTGCGGCTGGCTTCCGGGTTAAGTGGACATTCTGTCAAGAAGCAGTGCTTGATTGTGACGCATGGCTCTCAACCTTCGCCTCTCCTGAGTCCGTATGGGAGTTGCAGCGATAGGACAAGACTACCAATTGGATACCATGAAATTGGAGAGAAAAGGGGTAAAAAGCATGGATTCCAATTGTTCAGACCAGTGTTGAATAGACCTTAGCACGGGTACTTCCTGTGAGTTTCTGCCTATATGAAGGGAGTCGTTATCTGATCTGGGCCTTGTAGGCTGCTCAAAGGTGAGTAGCAGTGATCTAGTGTTTTTCCTAAGCGAGTACTACTGTCAATGTGTTGGTTGAACTTCAGTAGCTTTTTTTTCTCTAATTTGCTTTAAGTTCTTCAGCTACAATAAATGCTGCCTCAGGCAATGTGGTTTCCAGTTTGCAAAAGTCCAGGGTAGTTCTTTGAGGGCCATCGTGGTATCGGCTTGAGGGGGAATATACACGGCTGTGCCTATAACCAAAGAGAATTCTGTTGGGAGGCAATATGGTCTGCATTTGATTGTGAAGTATTCTAGGTCGGGTGAACCAAAGGACTTGAGTTTCTGTATGTTATCACACCATGAGTAGTTAATCATGAACCATACACCCCCGCCTTCCTCCTGGAGAGTTCTTTATTCCTGTCTGCGAGATGAGAACCCAGCTGGAACCCACTATTAGTAATGCCTGTTACGGGGGTGCACACAGGGTGATCTTATTGCTACTGCTGTGATCAATTATTCATTATCATTGCATCCTGCCTGGGTATTGTTGTGTAGATTGCACAGCAGGGTGTTTGTTTTAAAACCAACCCAAAAAATGTGTGTGTGCACGCACAAACAGTGTTGGGACGCCCAGAGTGAATGGTAATCAGAGAGAGAGCTTTCCCAATCTACCCAGCTTTGCTTGTTGTAAGCCCCTTGTAAGTCACTAATTCCAAGAGGACTTTGGGTAAACCATACCCCTCCTTCTCCCCTCTGTTCCCCTTATCAGGGGGGCTCAGCAGCACCATGAATTCATACTACAGGTAGAGATCCAGGGAAATTGGAACCCTCGCTCACACACATCCTGAGATTTGTGAAACTTGAAACACATCTACACCCGCGCGCCCAAACACACACATCCCTTAGTGGTGTCATCAGTAGAGTAAGAGGGGATCTGACTCCAAGTCTCTCTTGTTGAGATGGACTGGAGAGGGTTCGGATGAGACTCTTTAGTCTGGTTTGGTGTGTCATCTTCACAACATCACAGAACTAGAACTTACCCTGAGGTATAGCCCTGCTGTTGATCCATCGTGTGTGTGGATAAGTTGACATGGAACTGTCAATTTCTTGAGATGGCAGGAAAAGAAGGTAAGGTTGGTTGGCAGAAGTCAAGCAAATAATGTCCCGTCTGCATTTGATTTATGCCCTGACCATTTGGTATGATATTGTTAGGCTCATAACGCTCTCAGCTCACTCTGTCATACTTCTACTGAATGGCTCAGTTATAATTATTGCTGGATATGCACGCACGCACACCTGCCTTTTGTTTGTGAATGCCTTCGGTGTGCAAGTGTACTATACACACACACACACATCTCTATTACTGTATTTCAAGAAACTCTGGAATTTTAAGTGTTCTGGAATGTCCTCTATTGTTCCTCCACCATGGAAACAGGATTAAGTTTTCTATGAGCAGAGATGTAAATGGAATGCCCTAAGTATCTTACTTCAGCACAACTCTCCTCTGCCAGAGAGGAATGCAGTCAGACGCCACTCCACCTGTTCCACTGCTGTCACGATGACGGAAGACTGGCACCGGCCCTCTTGGGCCGCCCGGCCCGTCTATGTAACCATTGAATGTGACCAGTCAGTGTTGAGTACAGAATGAAACCCAACTGGCAAGCCATATAT
The DNA here is from genome assembly GCF_002021735.2 of Oncorhynchus kisutch. Classification (NCBI taxonomy): domain Eukaryota; kingdom Metazoa; phylum Chordata; class Actinopteri; order Salmoniformes; family Salmonidae; genus Oncorhynchus; species Oncorhynchus kisutch. The sequence continues at coordinate 30,009,337 of NC_034191.2, forward strand.
GTTTGACACATGACTGAGGAGGAGGGTCTATACTGTGTGTTTTCATCCCATGACCACAGGGGAGAGTGGATTACTGATTGTGGGTTAGGAATGACAGTTGGGTTCGGTCAATTGGTCGTTCTTTAAAGGATAGTAAGGCGCAGCTCTTCTAAAAATGACCCCTGTGGACATTTTGAAACGATTACTTTTTCTTGTTGGGACATTGTTCTCTTTCGGAATAGTTGCACCATGAGTGGGCCTGGAGAGAGAAACACTGGCATTGCATAACATCACATCATAAGACAGTGCATGTCAAACACACATTACACAAACAAAGCAAACCTCATAATTACCAAGATTCCTGTGTGGTTCCAAGAAGCAGTTAAATATGTTTATTCTGTCACAAAATTAACATTTTTGTGTTAACAGTTTTGGAAGTTTTTCTGGTCCAAAAACATCAGACTGTGAATATGGCCCCAGGGTTGTTTTGGTACATTTTGCTATGACAAGTTAAACATCTTTGGACAAGCTGAACTGATTTAACAGTTGCTTCTGTTTCACATAGGTCTACCCTCTAGCGATTATTCTATGGCTGTTTTCAGAATACCTTTTGGCAGTGTTGTTAAGTTCTTCTTCCTTTTGACATGAGGCACAAAGCCCTCTGCGAGCCCTCTCTCTCCTGCCCTCTTTGACCATGACACTTTAGCTTTAAGCGGCAGCTGTATAAGTGTGACCGCGAGGCAGCATTTGGAGCAGATTTGGAGTGAAGTAACAGGATGGATTTTCTCCTTCCATTTGCCTGCTCTATTCTCCCTGCTTGCGCCGGGACTGGCTTGGCCCATCGTGCCAGGTCTGCTTGGGACTGGGTGAGAGGCTTGCTCAAACTCTAACGTCTGGACTTTAAACTATTAATAGAGGTAAAGCCTGAGAATTCAGACTGAGGTCAGCAGCATTGAGATTTCTGCTCCAACGAAGGAGATCCATCCACTTTTATATGATATGATGCCATGTTTTAAATTGTTGAGTTATTTATATATTAACTTTTACTGATAATGTTGTAAGGACCCATTTGTTTTTGCTAGTAGGCAGAAATGCCCCCTACAACAATAGCTTCATAGATGAAAGACAACGGAATCCACACCGGTTTCACAAGTTATCCATCCCTCAGTAAAGGAGCTACAGTGCATTTGGAAAGTATTCAATGACACAAAAAAAGTTTTTTTAGACATTTTTGCAAACTTCTAAAAGACATACCTTTACATCAGACCCTTTGCTATGAGACTCGAAATTGAGCTACAGTGCATCATGTTTCCATTCATCATTCTTGATGTTTCTACAATTTGGAGTCCACCTGTGGTAAATTCAATTGATTGGACATTGTCACGTAGACTGGGCCAGAAGGCTAAGCTGAAAAACCTAACCTCTATCAAATAAAAAGATGGCGGAGCCGCAAAAGTACTTCTGTACAAGGGTGTTTATTTACATAGTGAATCCCGAAGAAAAACAGCAGTAATGCCATCCAAAGTATCCATTATGGGGACAGCTTAAAAACGATGCTGCCCCATCGACAGCTCAATCCCAAAATGGCTCCCCCTTGAACGAAAGAGAGGCTCATTTTATAGGGGAAGCCCCTCCCATCAGAACATAATCATCACTAATTAAGCAAGTACCTATTGGAAGCCTACATTTTCCATTCAGCTAAACATACTGAAGTGTATATACATTGCAACATGTTTTTCATGACACAATATACCAATATAACATTTTACAAAATCACATCACTACTGACATGGTGTCATTCAAAATGCCATTTAGGCCATTCGGGACAGGCACTACAAAGTCATGTCGACCCACATTGTTAACGTAGCTGAAAACGGAGCAGGGAGGCGCGCTGAATGTGTGTGTGTTAGTGTACCAAATGCTGCCCGCAGCCAGTGATGGACCTCTCTATCAGACATGATTGGGAAAGGCACACCTGTCTATATAAGGTTCCACAGTTGACAATCGGGGGAGAAGGGCCTTGGTCAGGGAGGTGACCAAGAACCTGATGGTCACTCTGACAGAGCTCCAGAGTTCCTCTGTGGAGATGGGAGAACCTTCCAAAAGGACAACCATCTCTGCTGCACTCTACTAATCAGGCCTTTATGGTAGAGTGGCCAGGCGGAAACCACTCTTCAGTAAAAGGCACATGACAGGTGTCCCATTGCGCTCTAGCAACTCCACGTGGTGGGCCTGGTGCCTGCTAGCTGACTTCGGTCGCCAGCTGGACGGCGTCTCCTCCAACACGTTGGTGCGGCTGGCTTCCGGGTTAAGCGAGCAGTGTGTCAAGAAGCAGTTTGGCTTGGCAGGGTTGTGTTTCGGAGGACGCGTGGCTCTCGACCTTCGCCTCTCCCGAGTCTGTAGGGGAGTTGCAGTGATTGGACAAGACTAACTACCAATTTGGATATCTTAAAGGAGTAAAAGTAAAAAATAAAAAATAATAATGGATATGCTATAGGTCAGGCCCTATTGGTCACTTGCATGCAAAGCATACATGTCACGTAAAGAGAGCAAAGGTTGAGTGAATTGGGAGTGTTCCTAAACAAATTAGGGATTTTGGTAAAAGCTTTTGACAGAAATGGCTGTAATTATGTTGCTGCTTCAACACAGACAGCACTATACACATTGAAGTGTGGTGGTCGCTGCATCAGGGAGGAGAGGGGGACATCAGGTGCTATTCAGTCACTCGCTGTCTTTTTTTTTTTTAACACAAGTCTGAGCCAGGTGGCACAATCAAATCAATTGTGGTCAGACTCCCTCTAGTCATAATTATTTCTTCAAACAGTTCCCTTAAAGCATCAGACAAGCTCAGTGCATATAGTTGATTTGATTAAAACACTCAGGATGCGTCTATGGATTTTTTATTTATTTAGACCAATCGATTGGTTGAAAGAACCGACAACTCTGTCGACCCAAGATTATTTTTAGTCGGACAGCCCCAGGTTGATCATACTGTTTCCCTGAACTGGATTTTTCTGTACAATACAGTGCTATCCTTCAGTTGCCTCATCCCTTTGAAGACCAGCTAACCCCAGTTACCCTTTGTGAAATAACCCCAGCACTTTGTCAAGTGAATTATTATTGTATCTGACGGTAGAGCTTAGCACTACTGTAAGACCCTGTGTATTTGTCCAAGGTCTTTTGGTAAGAAAATATGACATCTGTAACTGAAAATCATGAATGTTGGCAAACTGTTCCAACTTAATCGCTTTAACCCTGCCAAAACAGCTTGTTAAAACACATTTCATTTTAATAATGGAAAGAACACTCGTAGACACCCTCAGATCTTACTGCTGTAACTGCCCTCATTACCACAGACGTTATTGTAGTCGTTTAATCTTACGAGGTAGGATGGTAATTCATTTATTTTGCTTTATAAAATAGTTGTGGTTCTCTTGATATGTTGCCCTGCTGTTGGAGAATATTGCTTCATGTCTTTGGCTATGAACATGGTTATGCTAATAAGACAAGGGCTGCTTTGTCAGTATTTTTCTACTGGAAATGTAAAACTATGATACTGACAGAATACAGACAAATGGACACTAACAGCCAGACAGACACCGTCCTGACTATACATGCTCATTTAGGATGAGAGTTGACCTTTTTGAGTTGGTTGGTTGAATCAGACATGCATACACTCTGTACACAGACAGACGATGCATAATTAAGATGAAACGGAAAATGTACAAGAAAGAAAGGAGGCACAGAAAGACCTTTGATTTTCTGTGGTTCCTCATGGTTTTATCTGTGTCTGAGAGCTCTGTGTTCTCTGGTCAGATTGCCTGTCCTGAACTTTACTTACCAAATTAGAGAGGTCTGTATCCTTCACAGTTCATTCACCATGTGGCTCAACAACCTTCCAGTTTCACCAACCACAATCCACTTAAAGCAGGATCCAGTGCTTCTGGGGGATGCAGACATTCAGTGATCATCCTGTTTCCACTCCCTGTAACGATGTGCGATGAGATTCAGAAGCAAGTTCAGGGAGTGAGTGTTTTAATAAATAAATGAAACCAACACGTACCACAAACAACGAACAGAAACAATGACGCCTGGGGAAGGAACCAAAGGAAGTGACATAAAGGGCAGGTAACCAAGGAGATGATGAAGTCCAGGTGAGTGTCATTATGCGCGTAATGAGGTTGACAGGTGGCGCACAGGTGTGCGCCATTAAGAACAGCCGGAGAGGGAGTGACTAATAAAATTTGATATTATGGAGGGCTGCATCAAATGATCTGGCCTCCACAATCACCTGACCTCATCCCAATTGAGATGGTTTGGGATGAGTTGGACAGCAAACTGAAGGAAAAGCAGCCAACAAGTGCTCAGCATATGTGAGAACTCCTTCAAGACTGTTGGAAAAGCATTCCAGGTGAAACTGGTTGAGAGAATACCAAGAGTGTGCAAAGCTGTCATCAAGGCAAAGGGTGGCTATTTTGAGGAATCTAAAATATATTTTGATTTAACACTTTTTTTGGGTTGCTACATGATTCCATTTGTATTATTTCATAGTTTTGACGTCTTCACTATGATTCTGCAATGGGGAAAATATTACAAATAAAGAAAAACCCTTGAATGAGTAGATGTGTCCAAACTTTTGACGTGTGTGTGTGTGTGTGTACTCTGTATGTTTAAGCCATTTGAACAATATACTGTTGAAGTCGGAAGTTTACATACACTTAGGTTGGAGTCATTGAAACTCGTGTTCCACCCACTCCACAAATTTCTTGTAAACAAACTATAGGTTTGCCAAGTCGGTTAGGACATCGACTTTGTGCATGACAAGTAATTTTTCAAACAATTGTTTACAGACAGAATATTTAACTTATTTACTGTATCACAATTCCAGTGGGTCAGAAGTTTACATACACTAAGTTGACTGTACCTTTAAACAGCTTGAAAAATTCCAGAAAACAATGTATTGGCTTTAGAAGCATCTGATAGGCTAATTGACATAATTTGAGTCAATTGGAGGTGTACCTGTGGATGTATTTCAAGGCCTACCTTCAAACTCAGTGCCCTTTTGCTTGACATTATGGGAAAATCAAAAGAAATCAGCCAAGACCTCAGAAAACAATTGTGGACCTCCACAAGTCTGGTTCATCCTTGGGAGCAATTTCCAAATGCCTGAAGGTACCACGTTCATCTGTACAAACAATAGTATGCAAGTATAAACGCCATGGGACCATGCAGCAGTCATACTGCTCAGGAAGGAGACGCGTTCTGTCTCCTAGAAATTAATGTTATTTGGTGCGAAAAGCGCACTGTCCCAGAACAACAGCGAAGGACCTTGTGAAGATGCTGGAGGAAGTGGGTATAAAGTATCTATATCATAGTAAAACGAGTCCTATATCGACAACCTGAAAGGCCGCTCAGCAAGGAAGAAGCCACTGCTCCAAAACTGCCTTCCCCAAAACTATGGCTTGCAACTGCACATGGGGACAAAATCATACTTTTTTGAGGAATGTCCTCTGGTCTGATGAAACAAAAATAGAACTGTTTGTCCATAATAACCATCATTATGTTTGGAGGAAAAAGGGGGAGGCTTGCAACCCGACGAACACCATCCCAACTGTGAAGCACAGGGGTGGCAGCATCATGTTGTGGGTGTGCTTTGCTGCAGGAGGCACTGGTGCACTTCACAAAATAGGTGGCATCATGAGGAAGGGAAATTATGTGAATATATTGAAGCAACATCTCAAGAGATTTGTCCGGAAGTTAAAGCTTGGTCGCAAATGGACAATGACCCCAAGCATACTTCCAAAGTTGTGGCAAAATGGCCTAAGGACAACAAAGTCAAGGTATTGGAGTGGCCATCACAAAGCCCTGACCTCAATCCTATAGAAAATTTGTGGGCTGAACAGAAAAGGCGTGTGCGTGCAAGGTGGCCTACAAACCTGACTCAGTTACACCATCTCTGTCAGGAGGAATGGGTCAAAATTCACCCAACTTATTGTGGGAAGCTTGTGGAACATTTGACCCAAGTTAAACAATTTAATGGCAATGCTACCAAATACTAATTGAGTGTATGTAAACTTCTGACCCACTGGGAATGTGATGAAAGAAATAAAAGCTGAAGTAATTCTCTCTACTATTCTGACATTTCACATTCTTAAAATGAAGTGGTGATCCTAACTGACTTAAGACGGAATTTTTACTAGGAGTTGTGAAAAACTGACAATGTATTTGGCTAAGGTGTATGTAAACTTCCGACTTCAACTGTAGGCTCCAGTTCACTATATTTATATACTCAGTATATTTATGGGACTGCTGCTATGTTTAAAGATGGAAATTGAAGAGGTTGTGGTTAGAGTAGGCCTAGTATAGATGATATGTACAGGCCCAGGGTCTCAGTACTCCCACACACTCTCTACTTCTCTCCATCCCTCTTTCAATCTCTGACACACCCCCTCTCGCTCCCTCTCCATCCCTCTCTCTCTTTGACACTCTCCAGCTCACACTCGCAAGCCTTCGTTCTCTCTTGCGCCGTCTCTCCATCTCTCTCTCTCTCTCCATCCTACACTCCTTTCTTTTGCTCAGGGTAATGGATCTTCCGGAGGCTGTATCTGTCACGAGCTTTCTTTCTTTCTGAGTGTCTGTCTGTCCTCTGCTGTTACTTGGACCCAGATAGGAAATTCTTCTTATCTACTGCAGTCTTGTTTAATGGAGAGGTTGCTTAGGGGACAGGCTGAATTTGATTTATCTCATTTTCTCAGCAGCCGTGCCAGGTTTGAATAGGGAGATATTCTTTGCTTTTCAATGAAGAGAGGATGCAGGTGTAGAAAAAGTTGCGTGAGAAGAGAGAGGGACATGGAGAAAGATATAAGAACAAAGTTTAACAGAGATATTCATGAATGTGTGTATGAAACTGACTGTGGCAGACTCCGCTCTCCCCCTCAGACTGTGCATGTGTGCCCTTAATGCCCTATTCTGCTCTCACGTTTGGGGTGGTGCCCTGCAGCACCAGCCCACTCAGAGCGCACACACAAAAACCAATGGCACAGTGACCCTCTCTGGGTCACTGTGGATCTTTTCCACTCAGTCGAGCCTCTATCTCAATATAAAGGTTGCCATGACAGCTGCTGTCCCCTTGGCAGGCAAGTTACTGACCACTAGTCAGAGCAGGGTTTTGTGGCTCTGCTTCGGATGTCCCCAAAGATATATTGCATGGAACTAAATTCTGTGCTTTGATGCTGACTTGGAAAATCAACTGTTCCAGACCTTTTTAAAGAAAGGATGTATTTTCAAACAAAAAAATTGTTGGCTTGAAAGCTGAATGAGAGTCAGACTGATATAATATCACACAGCCAGTTAGATAATCGTGTGTATCAAGCACAGAGAAACTCTATCTGATAAGCAGTGAGTTACTGAAGTTGAGTTCTTATACACTGAGGTTGATGTATTAAAAGTCGTAGCTGCCAGAGATCTAATCATAGGCAAAACAAATGTATGACGCTGGACTCTGTGTCCCCCCCCCTAATTATGGTGCATGTATGGCTCTGGCCCCTGGAGCTGTGTAAATGTCACCCTGTATGTGGTCCTGCTGAATGTTAGGTTTCTTGCTGGCTGCCCTCCTTCTCCTGGCGCACTGTAATACCTCTCATTAGTGTGTGTGTGTGTGTGTGTGTGTGTGTCTTTCACGTTGTCTGCTTTCTTCCTTTCTCTCACATTGTCTGCTTTCTTCCTTTCTCTCACATTGTCTGTCTGCTTTCTTCCTTTCTCTCACATTGTCTGTCTGCTTTCTTCCTTTCTCTCACATTGTCTGCTTCGTCTTAACATCCGCATTGGACCTTTTATCTCCATATCAAATCATTTCTGGGTGTCTAAGTACCTTACTGTGGCTGATTTTGTTTTCACTTAAAATGGTCAAAGATAAACAAATAGCTTCTTAGCAAAGAGCAATTTCTCAAGCAAGAACTTTGTAGTTAGTTTTTGTGACAAAACAGGCAAGTATAGTCTAGAGCAGTGGTTCCCAAACTTGTTATAGTCCCGTACCCCTTTTAAACATTCAACCTCCAGCTGCGTACCCCCTCTAGCACCAGGGTCAGCGCACTCTCAAATGCTGTTATTTGCCATCATTGTAAGCCTGCCACACATACTATGCAAAACATGTATTAAACATGTGTGATCTTTTGAGAAAGATCTCTTATAGGACCAGGGCACAAATAATAATAATCAATGATGTAGCTCTTTATGTAACCCTCTTACATATAAAACGTTATTTGTTCATCAAAAATTGTGAATACCTCATCACAGGTTAATGAGAAGGGTGTGCTTGAAAGGACACACAACTCTGCAATGTTGGGTTGTATTGGAGAGTCTCAGTCTTAAAACATTTCCCACACACTCTGTGCCTGCATTTAGTTTTTGTGCTAGTGAGGGCTGAGAATCCACTCTCACATAGGTACGTGGTTGTAATCAGTGTCTTTACAGCATGATTTACCAAGGCAGGATACTGGCAGGAAATCTGGCAGTGGCTTCTGATTTAAATAAAATTTTCACAGAACTGAACTGCTTGTTGCAATTTTGAATAGGCTCTCTTGTTCAGATATCGATAAGTGGACTGGAGGCAGGGCATGAAAGGGATAAATTAATCCAGTTGTTTGTGTCATCCGTTTCGGGAAAGTACCTGTGTAATTGTGCACCCAACTCACTCAGGTGCTTCGCTATATCACATTTTGATGTTGTCCCTAAGCTTGAGTTCATTTGCACACAAAAAATCATACAATGATGGAAAGACCTGTGTGTTGTCCTTGTTAATGCAGACAGAGAAGATCTCCAACTAAATCATAGCCTCGATTTTGTTCAGCACATTGGATATAGTTGCGGAGAGTCCCTGTAAACCTAGATTCAGATCATTCTGGTGAGAAAAAACATCACCCAGATAGGTCAGTCTTGTGAGAAACTCGTCATCATGCAAACGGCCAGACAAGTGAAAATTATTGTCAGTAATGAAAACTTTAAGCTCGTCTCCCAATTCAAAAACGTGTCAGTACTTTGCCCCTTGATAACCAGCGCACTTCTGTTTGTTGTAAAAGCGTTACATGGTCGATGCCCATATCATTGCATAATAATGCAGAAAATACATGAGAGTTCAGGGGCCTTGCTTTAACAAAGTTAACCATTTTCAGTGTAGTGTCCAAAATGTCTTTCAAGCTGTCAGGCATTCCCTTGGCTGCAAGAGCCTCTCGGTGGATGCTGCAGGGTACCCAAGTGGCGTCGGGAGCAACTGCTTGCACACGTTACCACTCCACTATGTCTCCCTGTCATGGCTTTTGCGCCATCTGTACAGATACCAACTTTTATTTATTTTTTATTTCACCTTTATTTAGCCAGGTAGGCAAGCTGAGAACAAGTTCTCACTTACAACTGCGACCTGGCCAAGAATAAAGCAAAGCAGTTCGACACAACAACACAGAGTTACACATGGAATAAACAAAACATAGTCAATAATACAGTTGAATATAATCTATATACAGTGTGTGCAAATGAGGTAAGGCAATGAATAGGCCATGGTGGCGAAGTAATTACAATATACCAATTAGACACTAGAGTGATTGATGTGCAGTAGTGATTCCGTAGCAGCAGAGAACTGTAAGGAAAGGCGGCCAAAGGAGGAATTGGCTTTGGGGGTGACTGGTGACCAGTGAGCTGAGATAAGGCGGGGCCTTACCTATCAGAGACTTGTAGATGACCTGAAGCCAGTGGGTTTGGCGACGAGTATGAAGCGAGGACCAGCCAACGTGAGCATACATGTTGCAGTGGGGGGTGGTATATGGGGCTTTGGTGACAGATGGCACTGTGATAGACTGCATCCAATTTGTTGAGTAGAGTTTTTGGGGGATACTGTTGTCCTGGTTTCCAGAAGAGAATGTCTTCTTTAATTGACCCCCCCCCATAACCGTAACAGAAATATACCAGGAGCTGTGCCAGGCCCGCCACGTCTGTTGACTCATCCAGCTGTAACGCATAGAATTCACTGGCTTGTATGCGAAGCAGTAATTGTTTCAAAACATCTCCTGCGATGTCACTGATGCGTCGTGAAACAGTGTTTGATGAAGGCATTGTCTGTATAGTTTTTTGGGCCTTTTCCCCCAGCATTGTCCCAGCATTGTCCCACAGCAGCAAGAAGAATTAAGCCATCCACAATAGTATGGGGCTTGCCTGTCCTAGCCACTCAGTAGGTCACCATATAAGACACTTCTAGCCCCTTCTTATTAATGGTATCTGTTGCTTTAATACATGTCTTACTACTTGAAAGTCATCTGTATTCTCGCTCCAAAAACTCCTGTGGCATAGTTTTCCAATTGTCAAGTTTCTAAATGTCTGCGCAAGAGTGATGGTTTCCCATGAGAGAGTAACGGTTAATGTGATTGGATGTTAATTATTTGACTAGGCTACCTGTATTTGACGTTGTTCTTATTTCACTGAACACTAGATGGTTTCATTTTATTTTGGGCAGTGAAATGAGGCTACTCAGGCGAGAGAGAAACTCACCCAAATGTAGAACCCCGTTGGAAAATGTACTGTTTGAAAATGTGAGGGGGAAAAAAGCAAAAACACATTTTTATTTGGCGTACCCCCGACGACATTGCGCGTACCCCAGTTTGGGAATACCTGGTGTTGAGGACCATTGTACCATCTATACCGCTGTGAAATATAGATTTTCCATAACCAATAATATTGTATTTTCAGCTGTTATGAAGCTAGTGTACAAAACCTAAAGTAAAAGACACAAAAACTTAACTTAAGAACAGGAAGCATAGAAATATCGCACATAGCATATCTACCGCCTCTTAGACGTTCAATGAGAATGACAGATCTATAATGCTAATTTCTATGTGTATTTGGTTGGGTCACCCAGGAAGTTACATATTGCAGTTGTAATGACTGTTGCATTGAAGAAAACACTGAAGAAATAATGTTTGGATTGTAAAAGCTTAATGAAGAAGAATAACAAGCCAACAAGTTGTTTACATGGCTGACAGTCATTTCAGGGAACAGTTTGAGAGTTTTGCTCAAAGGGCTAATGGGCAGTTTTAATGACTATCAAGAACGGTCGCACTAACCGTGTGTGTGTGTGTGTGTGTGTGTGTGTGTGGTGTGTGTGTGTGTGCGAAAGAAACGTGTGTGTGTGTGTGTGTGTGCGAGAGAAACGTGTGTAAGTGAGAGAGATGCGCGCGCGCGTGTGTGTGTGTGTAAGCGAGAGAGACGCGTGTGTGTAAGCGAGAGAGACGCGTGTGTGTAAGCGAGAGAGACGCGTGTGTGTAAGCGAGAGAGACGCGTGTGTGTAAGCGAGAGAGACGCGTGTGTGTAAGCGAGAGAGACGCGTGTGTGTAAGCGAGAGAGAAGCGTGTGTGTAAGCGAGAGAGACGCGTGTGTGTAAGCGAGAGAGACGCGTGTGTGTAAGCGAGAGAGACGCGTGTGTGTAAGCGAGAGAGACGCGTGTGTGTAAGCGAGAGAGACGTGTGTGTGTGTGTGTGTGTGTGTGTGTGTGTGTGTGTGTGTGTGTGTAAGCGAGAGAGACGCGTGTGTGTAAGCGAGAGAGACGCGTGTGTGTAAGCGAGAGAGACGCGTGTGTGTAAGCGAGAGAGACGCGTGTGTGTAAGCGAGAGAGACGCGTGTGTGTGTGTAAGCGAGAGAGACGCGTGTGTGTGTGTAAGCGAGAGAGACGCGTGTGTGTAAGCGAGAGAGACGCGTGTGTGTGTGTGTAAGCGAGAGAGACGCGTGTGTGTAAGCGAGAGAGACGCGTGTGTGTGTGTAAGCGAGAGAGACTGGTTGTGGGAGTGTGTCTGACTGAGGCTATGACCAGGCAGGGCTGAGTATATACCATCATGCCCCACTGTATGTACCCAAACAGGGCCTCTGGTGTATCAGACCAGTTATCTCAACAAACAAACTGGAGGCGAGGTGACGACCACAGTAGTCCATGCTGAGTGTGATGTATTAGCAGTGTCTGGTGACCCTGGTCCTCAAAACACCACTTTGAAGACCAAAAACATTGGTCTTCAATCCACATCCATTTCAAGGAATGCAGGTCCATAGTTTAACCAGATCTTTCAACTCAGCCAGTGATTACATGTTAGCATCCCTGTCCACTTCTACAGTAAGTTGAAAAACCTGTCTGTAGGTAACTGTTCTGTGTTGGATTAAACAGTCAACCTGAAAAGTATTGGACATCTGCGACTGACTTTCCACACTAAGGGGTTGGATCCTAACCTGTAAATACTCATGTATACCTTGAACTTTCCCACAAATCAAGCATTGATGTAAATGTGGATATGTCAGGATTATTCAGTGAGATCAATCCATTAATCAATCAAATGTATTTATAAAGCCCTTTTTACATCAGCAGATGTCACAAAGTGCTGTACAGAAACCCAGCCTAAAACACCAAACAGCAAGTAAATCAGATGTAGGAGCACAGTGTCTAGAATTTGACCCTGAAGTTATTGGGGGATTTTATGTATGTAGTTTCCTCAGACAGACCCTCCGGTATCCCCTCTCTCTCCCTCCCTGTATCCGTAGCCACATCCTCAGTCTGCTCTGCACTCTGCCTGGAGTTTATTCCCAGCTCCTGATGGCATTTCCTGAAGTCTATTATACTGGGGCAAGCTTGATCCCTCATCCCAGAGCTTTCTCTCTCTTTCCTTCTCTCTCTCTCTCTCTCTCTCTCTCTCCGATAAGCACTGTGTATGCAGCTTGATTTCCTACAGGACGTCTCTCTGCAAGTCTGTACCTGTGAGTTTGGGGGGTGTGTGTGTGCACGTTCTCACTCATGATAGACTAGGTAAGCGGTGCAGAAGATTCCTGGAGCGGCTCACTGTCCCTATCAGAGACTGAAGCACTGTGTGTGTGAGCTTTGGCAGTCTGCAGCATGGTAAGTACTAGCCTGTTGTCTGTGTTCTGTTGGCAAGGGAGAGGGATGCTAGGCTACATAGGAGGAGGGGCTGGGTGCTGCTGCTATTTAACCTGCTTTTTATTTTAGAGGGCATGAGACAACGCTAGCTCTGACCTATCAGCTGGGAAGATGTCTGTGTCTGGCTAGACATCTGTTTAACTGCTGTCTGTGATTCCTTCAGCCTGACTATCAGCAGGGAACAGGACCATGCTGAAGTGTGGAGATATAACATGACACGGGCAGCCATGTATGGTTCTGATGGGTCAGTCTGTGTCGTGGGTACTTGTTTTAAGAAGTAGGCTACCCGCTTGCTGCAACTAAGGTCAAACGAACGTTGTTAGTTTGCGCCTGATTTGTTTTATGGGGGTCTGATGGCTGTTGGTAAGGTGCTTGGATGTTAAGGGTTGGGTGAGGAGAATAGATTATGAACCTTTTAGTGCAGGAGTTGGTAAATTGGTACTCTTGAGGATGTGTGCGTGGGGGAGTTTTACGTAAATTCATGACCACTACATTGGTGATACCAAGCCTTCAAGTATGATCTATACATGCCCTATAAAGCCTGTATCAGTTGTAGATCGTTTCAAGTGTAAGGTGCTAGAGTGTGTTGGTTGGCATGCATTCTTTGCATGTTTTTTTTCCATATGGCTTTTTGTGTATTTAGTCTCTGATGTTAGAGGAGTGGTTTACTATAGATCCGTGTTTATTGTTTACTGCTGCTCTTATGGGCTGATGAGGAGAACTGGACGGAAGGAGAGATTAGGAGAGGAAATGGACAATTAGCCTTGGTCCATATTTAAGACCCGGCCAGGCCAAAGATACCCCACCCGCCTACCGTGGGTAACAGTTGCCCAGAAGTAGCACAAAAGTAGTATGCCAAATTACAATTAGCATTATATGAATCTGCAAATTCAGGAATGTCTAAAGAATGCACATAGAAAACGAACCAGGCATGCAAACTCCTCTGGGTACAGGCCAGGATATTGCTTATCCAGTCACAACATATATGAGCATGACAACCTATTGACTGCTGGCTAGGGCCATAAGCTTGTGATAATGTTCCAGTTGGTTAGTCTCAGGTGAAGTCCAGACTCCAGATGTTATGAGTAAAGGCTTAGCAGGCCAATACCCTGAGGTCTTCAGCATCTGACTTACAGCTGAAATGTCACTGCTTTGTCTTAAGTCAAAGAGCCTGGAGTCTGTACTACGGGTCTGGAGTCTGTACTACGGGTCTGGAGTCTGTACCAGCGGTCTGGAGTCTGTACCACAGGTCTGAGTCTATACTACGGGTCTGAGCCTGGAGTCTGTACTGCGGGTCTGGAGTCTGTACTGCGGGTTTGAGTCTGTACTGCGGGTTTGAGTCTGTACTGCGGGTTTGAGTCTGTACTGCGGGTTTGAGTCTGTACTGCGGGTTTGAGTCTGTACTGCGGGTTTGAGTCTGTACTGCGGGTCTGAGTCTGTACTGCGGGTCTGAGTCTGTACTGCGGGTCTGAGTCTGTACTATGGGTCTGAGCCTGGAGTCTGTACTAAGACTCTGTGACTACATAAAGGTCAGGGGAGGATTGGACTAGAGGCCTGTTGCTTATTATGCTAACAGCTTCATAATGGCTGTCGCCAGGGGGTATATAGCTTGTGGTGTCTGACCTGTCAATCACACAAGTGTGCGTGCATGTGTGTACGTGTCATGTCTGACCTGTCAATCATAGACTCTAACAGCCTCATCACAGGCTGAGGAACGTCACTCATATCGTTATGGTCGCCTGGGAGACGAACCATGAACGGGCTCAGTCGCTAGGCAGATGACCTAGGAGGGAGCTGGCTGGAGGGCAGAGGGGATGAGTGACCTGTTCAAAACAAGATGTCGCGCCTTTTATACTTAACGTATCAGTTATTGGATCCAGATATGGATGAGTCCAATGTGTTAATGAGTCCATGACTGCGTGTTAAACTACTGCACTAAATGGAGCAACTGAATATTGTATAATTAGAAATCCGCTACATTATATGCTGGTGTTAGCCTAGTCATCGAGCTATTCAGCCCATTGAGAACATTCATTTAGCTGTTATGGATGAGCATATCATTATTACCACTTGTTTAGTATTTCTATGAAATGCTCTGAGCTAATGGCAGTTGGTGTGAGTCATCGAGCTATTCAGGGAGAAGCTGTTATGGCGGTGTTTGGAGAGGCAGAGACTGAGCTTTTCATGTTCTCTTATCTCAGCATTTTGTTCAGCCCCGTTCTTATCCGGGGGAAGTGTGTCTGTGTGCGCGTGCGTTCAAGACTGTGCACATCTCTACTACTAGGCTGTAGTGTTCAGGTGTTGTCTTATGAACTGAGCAATGGCAAGAATCACTAACGCCAAAGCCAAATCACTTTCATCTCCAAACCAAGTATTTCCTCACATTGGAACTTGCCCATATGTTCAAATATTGCTGTATTATTTAGGGTGACCTCTTCTACGATATGCTACAAAACATATTGCAATATCTGAGGCAATCGTTTTGCACCTTTAATGACTAAATCATTAGACTGCTATTTTTGTGATTATTTATGATATTAGTCACATTTTAACTAAATAATCTTCTTATGGCGAAGAAATATGTCTTAGTTAATTCATTTAGACTTAATTTTCAACATCTTGATATAGCCTGACTGATAAAACTGTTTTGATTTGTGAACTTCAAATAGATTATAGTCTTGCACATCAAGATAAATCGTCTTGCACTTCACAATATGTCATCAATGTTAAATATCACAATATTCGATTTAATCATATCGGCCCAACCCTAATATTATTACATTTCCTTTCATAACACAGGCTGTTACCATCATTGTCTATAGGAGGGCTGTTCAATTCCGGTCCTGAAGGGCCAAAACACTTCTGATTTTTGTTTCTACCTGGTAGTTAATTGCACTCACCTGGTATCCCATGTCTAAATTAGTCCCTTATTAGAAGGAGAAGATGAGAACGGGAAGTGTTTTGGCCCTCCAGAACCGACATTGAATAGCCCTGGTCTACAAATATGGGACCTGTTCTATATCGTATCCATTAAGACTAAAGGATTTAGACCCTGGAGTAAAACTATCCCTCAGATTCCATTCTAATATAAGAGTTTTCTTCCCCGTCTCCTTGGAGTGTCCTTCTTAAAAGCCGTCCCTCCTTTCTAGACCTGACTGCCTTGTAAAAATGGAAATGAGAGAGGGTAGTAGTCTATATAGTCAGTGTGGTGATTCACTGGAAGACGTGAAGAGACAGCAGAGACGGCACACTGGCCCATACAGACTGACTATGTCAAGAGACAAGGTGTGGCTCTGAATCCTAAACACTTTGTATGTGCAGCGGTAAGACGCAACCATTCTTATCGGTGCCCCTGTTCCTTTTGGAGAACCAGAACTCGTATCACGTTTTAATAACTTTTTGAACCAAAGTGAAACGGGAGGTACTACAGTACCTGAATTTGTCCAATAACAACACTGTTTTACTATTTCTAATAGGTGAGAAAGCCAATAAACTGGTAGCAAGTGGTAATAAGCACTTCACAATGTTGTAATAAGGCCCCTCCCCCTCCCCGGGCCTTCAGCAGACTGATCTGGGCTCATCTCTCAGGTCTTCCTTGTGACATAATGGAATAACCAGGAAGAGAACTACATTCAGAAAAGAGAAACAAGTACAGATTCCCTCTCCAGTATTCTATCATAACTAGGCTACTGTAGGTCTAGCTACAGCTGTCCGTCTTTCCATGCAGCTGTGTAATAGGCCAGGATGACTGGTACTTTGCAGCGTTGCATTGCTGCAGAAATGGATACTGGTCCTGTAAATAATTTTCAATAAGAGTGCTTTAGTAGCTGTAGGGGTTGGGGGACCCACGAATATGACGACGTATTCAGAGAGAGATGTGGTCAGACAGAAAAACCAGCATGCAGGGTCACCAGATGCAACCTTAGCTTATGACAGTTATGAGATTAATAAGTATTTAATGTCATCCATTGAGGAATGATCTAACCTGTTTAGGAACTAATATACATCACCTTCACTCCATGTGGAAAACCACAGGTTTGGTTTTCAATTTAGCCAAAAGAAAAGTTGCCATCTAATGTTACTATAGTTTTGTTAAAGTTAGAGATGTCTAGATACCTGTTGTTCTTCACTTCCTTTAGACAAGACCCTCCTCTACTGAGCAAGACAGGAAGTTCAGTCCAGACGCTGACATCACTCCCTCCCTTATTAAATCTGCTCACCACACAATGTCAACACTGTGTCCAACGGCAACCATCAGTCCTAATTAACTCCTGGCCCCTCTTTAAAGTCAACATTTTGATAAGGCCTGTTTTTGGCGCTTGAGATCACACAAGGTGGTATTATATTCATGTAATGAGGACGACAGGCTGGCTGGAATGCACTGTAACCGTTTAGTAATAGTCCACAGTTTCACACACTGACCTCACTCTCAAAAGGCAAAACTCTGTTCACAGCCTGGCTACTAACCAGATGTTCATACATCGTTTTGTCTGTCTTGGTTATTTACAGATTCAGGTGTCTGTTGTCTGGCTGCATATTTTCTCTTCCTCCACTGTTTGGTTACAACAGACCTGCAGTACTTGGGTACTAACAGACCCTAGCTAGTCTAGATAAACATCAACATCACTGTTTGGGTACTAACAGACCCTAGCTAGTCTAGATAAACATCAACATCACTGTTTGGGTACTAACAGACCCTAGCTAGTCTAGATAAACATCAACATCACTGTTTGGGTACTAACAGACCCTAGCTAGTCTAGATAAACATCAACATCACTGTTTGGGTACTAACAGACCCTAGCTAGTCTAGATAAACATCAACATCACTGTTTGGGTACTAACAGACCCTAGCTAGTCTAGATAAACATCAACATCACTGTTTGGGTACTAACAGACCCTAGCTAGTCTAGATAAACATTAACATCACTGTTTGGGTACTAACAGACCCTAGCTAGTCTAGATAAACATTAACATCACTGTTTGGGTACTAACAGACCCTAGCTAGTCTAGATAAACATTAACATCACTGTTTGGGTACTAACAGACCCTAGCTAGTCTAGATAAACATTAGCATCACTGTTTGGGTACTAACAGACCCTAGCTGGTCTAGATAAACATTAACATCACTGTTTGGGTACTAACAGACCCTAGCTAGTCTAGATAAACATTAACATCACTGTTTGGGTACTAACAGACCCTAGCTAGTCTAGATAAACATTAACAATACCTTCCCATGCAGGTTTACAACAAAGTGCTTTGTTCTCTGTCTGGAATTGAAAGTAATTATTCAGCTGCAGTTTGAGCTTTACGGTGATCTAGGGGTCATTGAAAAGCAATAATAATCTCTGGTTTCCTCAGCTTTGGGTAAATGAGTGAGAGTAGAGTGAATGGTAAAGCACTAGTCTGACAGAAGGCCCCAGGTCTCTGTCAAAGGTGTAGGGACGGGGATAATTCAGGGCTATTTATTTATAGCTAAATGGAAATGCAGACCTTTGTTCAGCTTGGCTTCTGTAACTGGAACACAGAACAGTATAAACGTCAACAAAAATATATATTTATACTCCCCACCCAATTTTGTTTTGTTTTAAATAAGACCATAACAAATACAGTTCAAATGGCCAACTATAATCAACCTATTATAAAGGTGTGTGTGTGTGTGTGTCGTTCTCTGGTGCTTCCGTAGTAGCCCTCTCTCTAGAGACGTCAGCAAAATAAAGCAGCTAAAACAGCCCCTACAGCCTTTTGAGTTGCTGGAAAACAGTTCTACCGTGTAGAGGTATCACTTGTAGAGGTATCACTTGTAGAGGTATCACTTGTAGAGGTATCACTTGTAGAGGTATCACTTGTAGAGGTATCACTTGTAGAGGTATCACTTGTAGAGGTATCACTTGTAGAGGTATCACTTGTAACTGTGCTTGTCCACCATGACTTCTGGTTGGAGAGGGAGAGAGAGCCCATTTTGGACAGAGGAGGTATGGATGGATGACTGGGGCCACACTGGCCAACCCTGCACAGGAGTGCCATCGAATTCTACACTCACTGCAGAGACTGGGTAGGCACACTGGTTGTAGTGCAGTGGTTTGTTACCTAGTGGGAGCTATCCAGAAGCTTGTATCCATCTAAAGGCCATTGCTTTCATAGAGAACTATCCAACTGAGCATTAGAGGGGGAAAACACATCTAAAGACATGGGATCATGTGCCATTGGCACTCAGTGTTTCCTCTGGAATATATACTGAGGGTCATACCTAAGTAATTGATAATAGGAGTTCTCCTTCCATCTCACTCTCCCTCTCTCTTCCCTTCCCTCCCTCTATTAATCTCTGATGGCCTCTTTCATTTCCTCAGCCCTCTGACGGAACACCTCCTCGCCACGACCTCACGAGCCGATTGTTTCTCCACACCGGCTTGTCGAGGATAAAACAGAACAGAGGGTGGAGGAATGCTGCTTGTGCAGCCTGGTTCCAACAGGAACGTTTAGCTGGGTCAGATAAAGGACCTTAATTGAATGGAGGAGGAAGTGCAGGTTCAGCACTAAGGACTTCTCCTCATGTGGGGGCCAGGGCTGCTGTGGGCTGCTGTGGGCTGCTGTGCGCTGCTGTGAACTGATGTTCTTGTTCATGCAGAGGCGGTCGATAGCTGGTGATGTGGAAGTTCAGTGAGAGCTGTTAGATTCTTGAATTCTTCTTGTGAACAATGTGTTTTTAATGATTTTAGTTGATCTGAGAATGCTGATAAGGCATTTTGGTCTCTATTGTGAAAACTCTGTTCTCTGAATGTTTTACATGTCCTGAATTAACCTCCGTGGAGAATCGCAGTGCTTTTGCGCCAATTCGGCATAGCCTACCCTGGCTTCATAAGAGCCAGGTTGTATTGTCTGCTGCCCTACCCCTAGAGAGAGACCCTGTCTCACACACATCACATGACTGAACCATACTTTGTGTGCTAGTTGTCCTTGTCTACAGGGCAGTAGCATTTCTGTGTGTGTTCAGTTAGATCGCTGTGTGCATTACAATTACTGTCCCACTAGTGTGATGCAATGCTCTGCTATTTATAATAGCCATGGGCATTTATGTCATTGGCATCAGGTGTTATTTTATGACGTGGGGTTGTTGTCATTTTCGGGTGTACGTGTGTTTGACAAGCTGTTTCATGTGGAGGGCACTAGATGGCGCCACCTCTCTGCCAGCTCACTCTGGTGTCAGTGTTGTACCCAGTGGAGTCTGAGGACCAAGTGTCTACAGTGCTACGTGCCTCAGACACAGGAGCACAATTTGAGCAACCATGTGTTTTCCTGTCTCACTTGTTTTCCATTTGATGAAGGTCTGTTGACCACAGCAAATGACTCAAATTTGTATCTGATCTAAGTGCATTATGTTTGAGAATATGTTCTGGTGGAGTCTCCAAAGACAGCTGTTTATTATGGTGTTATCTAGTCTGTCTGAGCTGTGTGTGTGTGTGTGTGTGTGTCATCTCTTGGGGCATGCTGTCAGCTCCTTTAGACAATCCTGATTATCAGTCCCTGATGAGAGTTTTAGAGAGGACCAGGGCCCATATTTACAAAGTGTCTTAGAGTATGAGTGCTGTTCTAGGATCAGTTCAGCCTGTTAAATCATAATGAATAAGAGGGCAGACCTGGATCAGAACTCTTAAGACACTTTGTGAATACAGGACCTGGACTCCTTTCAACAGACTTTCAATACTACAGGAAGTAGTATTGACACCACAGGAAAGTGGGCATGGCACTCCAGTCTGCTTGGAAATGGGAATGCCCCCCTCTCACCCTCCAGCCGGCCCTGCACATTTCTCACAGCTTTACAGGATCTTAGTGGGTTTTTACCATACTGTATGGGTCTGTATAAGAGGATACTGTCTACTGCTTACAGTATTCATTGCACTGTCTATATGTTGGTCGCTGACAGTGATGATCCTGTAGGTTGGGATCTGGATCTGGTAGTGGTCCACAGTATTCCAGACAGCCTCTCCCCCCAGAGGCTGACTGTGAATTCCTCTCACAGCAAATCTGTCAAAGGAAGATTAATGTGTATGGTCTGAAGCCCAGCGCTCTCTTTCTCTCTTGTAGTCCTAGATTATCTGAATTGTCTGTCTGTCTGTCTCTCTGTCTGTCTGTCTAAGCCTATGAGTCTGTCTGTCTGTCTAAGCCTATGAGTCTGTCTGTCTGTCTAAGCCTATGAGTCTGTCTGTCTGTCTGTCTAAGCCTATGAGTCTGTCTGTCTGTCTGTCTAAGCCTATGAGTCTGTCTGTTTGTCTGTCTGTCTAAGCCTATGAGTCTGTCTGTGTCTGTCTGTCTAAGCCTATGAGTCTGTCTGTTTGTCTAAGCCTATGAGTCTGTCTGTCTGTCTAAGCCTATGAGTCTCTGTCTGTCTGTCTGTCTGCCTAAGCCTATGAGTCTGTCTGTCTGTCCTGTCTGTCTGTCTGTCTGTCTGTCTGTCTGTCTGTCTGTCTGTCTGTCTGTCTGTCTGTCTGTCTGTCTGTCTGTCTGTCTGTCTGTCTGTCTGTCTGTCTGTCTGTCTGTCTGTCTGTCTTGTCTGTCTGTCTGTCTGTCTGTCTGTCTGTCTGTCTGTCTGTCTGTCTGTCTGTCTGTCTGTCTGTCTGTCTGTCTGTCTGTCTGTCTGTCTGTCTGTCTAATCCTATGAGTCTGTCTGTCTGTCTAAGCCTATGTGTCTGTCTGTCTGTCTGTCTAATCCTATGTGTCTGTCTGTCTAATCCTATGTGTCTGTCTGTCTAATCCTATGTGTCTGTCTGTCTGTCTAATCCTATGAGTCTGTCTGTCTGTCTGTCATAGGCTGTCTGTCTAATCCTATGTGTCTGTCTGTCTAATCCTATGAGTCTGTCTGTCTGTCTAATCCTATGAGTCTGTCTGTCTGTCTAATCCTATGAGTCTGTCTGTCTGTGTCTGTCTAAGCCTATGAGTCTCTGTCTGTCTGTCTGTCTGTCTGCCTAAGCCTATGAGTCTGTCTAAGCCTATGTGTCTGTCTGTCTGTCTGTCTAATCCTATGTGTCTGTCTGTCTGTCTGTCTGTCTAATCCTATGTGTCTGTCTGTCTAATCCTATGTGTCTGTCTGTCTGTCTGTCTGTCTATGCCTATGTGTCTGTCTGTCTAATCCTATGAGTCTGTCTGTCTGTCTGTCTATGCCTATGTCTGTCTGTCTGTCTGTCTGTATATGCCTATGTGTCTGTCTGTCTGTCTGTCTAAGCCTATGAGTCTGTCTGTCTAATCCTATGAGTCTGTCTGTGTCTGTCTGTCTAAGCCTATGAGTCTGTCTGTCTGTCTAAGCCTATGAGTCTGTCTGTCTAAGCCTATGAGTCTGTCTGTCTGTCTGTCTAAGTCTGAGTCTGTCTAAGCCTATGAGTCTGTCTAAGCCTATGAGTCTGTCTAAGCCTATGAGTCTGTCTGTCTGTCTGTCTAAGTCTGAGTCTGTCTAAGCCTATGAGTCTGTCTAAGCCTATGAGTCTGTCTAAGCCTATGAGTCTGTCTAAGCCTATTAGCCTATGAGTCTGTCTGTCTGTCTAAGCCTATGAGTCTGTCTGTCTGTCTAAGCCTATGAGTCTGTCTGTCTGTCTAAGCCTATGAGGCTGTCTGTCTGTCTAAGCCTATGAGTCTCTGTCTGTCTGTCTAAGCCTATGAGTCTCTGTCTGTCTGTCTAAGCCTATGAGTCTCTGTCTGTCTGTCTAAGCCTATGAGTCTGTCTGTCTGTCTGTCTGTCTGTCTGTCTGTCTGTCTGTCTGTCTGTCTGTCTGTCTGTCTGTCTGTCTGTCTGTCTGTCTGTGCCTATGTCTGTCTGTCTGTCTAATCCTATGAGTCTGTCTGTGTCTGTCTGTCTAAGCCTATGAGTCTGTCTGTCTAATCCTATGAGTCTGTCTGTGTCTGTCTGTCTAAGCCTATGAGTCTGTCTGTCTGTCTGTCTGTCTGTCTGTCTGTCTGTCTGTCTGTCTGTCTGTCTGTCTGTCTGTCTGTCTGTCTGTCTGTCTGTCTGTCTGTCTGTCTAAGCCTATGAGTCTGTCTGTCTGTCTAAGCCTATGAGTCTGTCTGTCTGTCTAAGCCTATTAGTCTGTCTGTCTGTCTGTCTGTCTAAGCCTATGAGTCTGTCTGTCTGTCTGTCTGTCTAAGCCTATGAGTCTGTCTGTCTGTCTGTCTGTCTAAGCCTATGAGTCTGTCTGTCTGTCTGTCTAAGCCTATGAGTCTGTCTGTCTGTCTGTCTAAGCCTATGAGTCTGTCTAAGCCTATTAGTCTGTCTGTCTGTCTGTCTGTCTAAGCCTATTAGTCTGTCTGTCTGTCTGTCTGTGTCTGTCTGTCTGTCTAAGCCTATGAGTCTGTCTGTCTGTCTAAGCCTATGAGTCTGTCTGTCTGTCTAAGCCTATGAGTCTGTCTGTCTGTCTAAGCCTATGAGTCTGTCTGTCTGTCTGTCTAAGCCTATGAGTCTGTCTGTCTGTCTGTCTAAGCCTATGTGTCTGTCTGTCTGTCTAAGCCTATGAGTCTGTCTGTCTGTCTGTCTAAGCCTATGAGTCTGTCTGTCTGTCTGTCTAAGCCTATGAGTCTGTCTGTCTCTGTCTGTCTGTCTAAGCCTATGAGTCTGTCTGTCTGTCTGTCTAAGCCTATGAGTCTGTCTGTCTCTGTCTGTCTGTCTAAGCCTATGAGTCTGTCTGTCTCTGTCTGTCTGTCTAAGCCTATGAGTCTGTCTGTCTGTCTGTCTGTCTAAGCCTATGAGTCTGTCTGTCTGTCTAAGCCTATGAGTCTGTCTGTCTGTCTGTCTGTCTGTCTGTCTGTCTGTCTGTCTGTCTAAGCCTATGAGTCTGTCTGTCTGTCTAAGCCTATGAGTCTGTCTGTCTGTCTGTCTGTCTGTCTGTCTGTCTGTCTGTCTGTCTAAGCCTATTAGTGTCTGTCTGTCTGTCTAAGCCTATGAGTCTGTCTAAGCCTATGAGTCTGTCTGTCTGTCTGTCTAAGCCTATTAGTGTCTGTCTGTCTGTCTAAGCCTATTAGTGTCTGTCTGTCTGTCTGTCTAAGCCTATGTGTCTGTCTGTCTGTCTGTCTGTCTGTCTGTCTGTCTGTCTGTCTGTCTGTCTGTCTGTCTGTCTGTCTGTCTGTCTGTCTAAGCCTATTAGTGTCTGTCTGTCTGTCTAAGCCTATGAGTCTGTCTGTGTCTGTCTGTCTGTCTGTCTGTCTGTCTAAGCCTATTAGTGTCTGTCTGTCTAAGCCTATTAGTGTCTGTCTGTCTAAGCCTATTAGTGTCTGTCTGTCTAAGCCTATTAGTGTCTGTCTGTCTAAGCCTATTAGTGTCTGTCTGTCTAAGCCTATTAGTGTCTGTCTGTCTAAGCCTATTAGTGTCTGTCTGTCTGTCTAAGCCTATGAGTCTGTCTGTCTGTCTGTCTGTCTAAGCCTATTAGTCTGTCTGTCTGTCTGTCTAAGCCTATTAGTCTGTCTGTCTGTCTGTCTAAGCCTATTAGTCTGTCTGTCTGTCTGTCTAAGCCTATGAGTCTGTCTGTCTGTCTGTCTAAGCCTATGAGTCTGTCTAAGCCTATGAGTCTGTCTGTCTGTCTGTCTGTCTAAGCCTATGAGTCTGTCTAAGCCTATGAGTCTGTCTGTCTGTCTGTCTGTCTGTCTAAGCCTATGAGTCTGTCTGTCTGTCTAAGCCTATGAGTCTGTCTGTCTGTCTGTCTAAGCCTATGAGTCTGTCTGTCTGTCTGTCGAAGCCTATGAGTCTGTCTGTCTGTCTGTCTAAGCCTATGAGTCTGTCTGTCTGTCTGTCTAAGCCTATGAGTCTGTCTGTCTGTCTAAGCCTATGAGTCTGTCTAAGCCTATTAGTCTGTCTGTCTGTCTGTCTAAGCCTATTAGTCTGTCTGTCTGTCTGTCTAAGCCTATTAGTCTGTCTGTCTGTCTGTCTAAGCCTATTAGTCTGTCTGTCTGTCTGTCTAAGCCTATGAGTCTGTCTGTCTGTCTGTCTAAGCCTATGAGTCTGTCTGTCTGTCTGTCGAAGCCTATGAGTCTGTCTGTCTGTCTAAGCCTATGAGTCTGTCTGTCTGTCTAAGCCTATGAGTCTGTCTGTCTGTCTGTCTAAGCCTATGAGTCTGTCTAAGCCTATGAGTCTGTCTGTCTGTCTGTCTGTCTAAGCCTATGAGTCTGTCTGTCTGTCTAAGCCTATGAGTCTGTCTGTCTGTCTAAGCCTATTAGTGTCTGTCTGTCTAAGCCTATTAGTGTCTGTCTGTCTGTCTGTCTAAGCCTATGTGTCTGTCTGTCTGTCTAAGCCTATGAGTCTGTCTGTTTGTCTGTCTGTCTAAGCCTATTAGTGTCTGTCTGTCTAAGCCTATTAGTGTCTGTCTAAGCCTATGAGTCTGTCTGTCTGTCTGTCTAAGCCTATGAGTCTGTCTGTCTCTGTCTGTCTGTCTAAGCCTATGAGTCTGTCTGTCTCTGTCTGTCTGTCTAAGCCTATGAGTCTGTCTGTCTCTGTCTGTCTGTCTAAGCCTATGAGTCTGTCTGTCTCTGTCTGTCTGTCTAAGCCTATGAGTCTGTCTGTCTCTGTCTGTCTGTCTAAGCCTATGAGTCTGTCTGTCTGTCTGTCTGTCTAAGCCTATGAGTCTGTCTGTCTGTCTAAGCCTATGAGTCTGTCTGTCTGTCTAAGCCTACGAGTCTGTCTGTCTGTCTGTCTAAGCCTACGAGTCTGTCTGTCTGTCTGTCTAAGCCTATGTGTCTGTCTGTCTGTCAGTCTGTCTAAGCCTATTAGTGTCTGTCTGTCTAAGCCTATTAGTGTCTGTCTGTCTGTCTGTCTGTCTAAGCCTATTAGTGTCTGTCTGTCTAAGCCTATTAGTGTCTGTCTGTCTGTCTGTCTAAGCCTATGAGTCTGTCTGTCTGTCAGTCTGTCTAAGCCTATTAGTGTCTGTCTGTCTAAGCCTATTAGTGTCTGTCTGTCTGTCTAAGCCTATGTGTCTGTCTGTCTGTCTGTCTGTCTAAGCCTATGTGTCTGTCTGTCTAAGCCTATTAGTGTCTGTCTGTCTAAGCCTATTAGTGTCTGTCTGTCTGTCTAAGCCTATGAGTCTGTCTGTCTGTCTGTCTGTCTAAGCCTATTAGTCTGTCTGTCTGTCTGTCTAAGCCTATTAGTCTGTCTGTCTGTCTGTCTAAGCCTATTAGTCTGTCTGTCTGTCTGTCTAAGCCTATGAGTCTGTCTGTCTGTCTGTCTAAGCCTATGAGTCTGTCTAAGCCTATTAGTCTGTCTGTCTGTCTAAGCCTATGAGTCTGTCTGTCTGTCTGTCTGTCTAAGCCTATGAGTCTGTCTGTCTGTCTAAGCCTATGAGTCTGTCTGTCTGTCTGTCTAAGCCTATGAGTCTGTCTGTCTGTCTGTCGAAGCCTATGAGTCTGTCTGTCTGTCTGTCTAAGCCTATGAGTCTGTCTGTCTGTCTGTCTAAGCCTATGAGTCTGTCTGTCTGTCTAAGCCTATGAGTCTGTCTAAGCCTATTAGTCTGTCTGTCTGTCTGTCTAAGCCTATTAGTCTGTCTGTCTGTCTGTCTAAGCCTATGAGTCTGTCTGTCTGTCTGTCTAAGCCTATGAGTCTGTCTGTCTGTCTGTCGAAGCCTATGAGTCTGTCTGTCTGTCTAAGCCTATGAGTCTGTCTGTCTGTCTGTCTGTCTAAGCCTATGAGTCTGTCTGTCTGTCTGTCTAAGCCTATGAGTCTGTCTAAGCCTATGAGTCTGTCTGTCTGTCTGTCTGTCTAAGCCTATGAGTCTGTCTGTCTGTCTAAGCCTATTAGTGTCTGTCTGTCTAAGCCTATTAGTGTCTGTCTGTCTGTCTGTCTAAGCCTATGTGTCTGTCTGTCTGTCTAAGCCTATGAGTCTGTCTGTTTGTCTGTCTGTCTAAGCCTATTAGTGTCTGTCTGTCTAAGCCTATTAGTGTCTGTCTAAGCCTATGAGTCTGTCTGTCTGTCTGTCTAAGCCTATGAGTCTGTCTGTCTCTGTCTGTCTGTCTAAGCCTATGAGTCTGTCTGTCTCTGTCTGTCTAAGCCTATGAGTCTGTCTGTCTCTGTCTGTCTGTCTAAGCCTATGAGTCTGTCTGTCTGTCTAAGCCTATGAGTCTGTCTGTCTGTCTGTCTGTCTAAGCCTATGTGTCTGTCTGTCTAAGCCTATTAGTGTCTGTCTGTCTAAGCCTATTAGTGTCTGTCTGTCTGTCTAAGCCTATGTGTCTGTCTGTCTGTCTGTCTGTCTAAGCCTATGTGTCTGTCTGTCTAAGCCTATTAGTGTCTGTCTGTCTAAGCCTATTAGTGTCTGTCTGTCTGTCTAAGCCTATGAGTCTGTCTGTCTGTCTGTCTGTCTAAGCCTATTAGTCTGTCTGTCTGTCTGTCTAAGCCTATTAGTCTGTCTGTCTGTCTGTCTAAGCCTATTAGTCTGTCTGTCTGTCTGTCTAAGCCTATGAGTCTGTCTGTCTGTCTGTCTAAGCCTATGAGTCTGTCTAAGCCTATTAGTCTGTCTGTCTGTCTAAGCCTATGAGTCTGTCTGTCTGTCTGTCTGTCTAAGCCTATGAGTCTGTCTAAGCCTATGAGTCTGTCTGTCTGTCTGTCTGTCTAAGCCTATGAGTCTGTCTGTCTGTCTAAGCCTATGAGTCTGTCTGTCTGTCTGTCTAAGCCTATGAGTCTGTCTGTCTGTCTGTCGAAGCCTATGAGTCTGTCTGTCTGTCTGTCTAAGCCTATGAGTCTGTCTGTCTGTCTGTCTAAGCCTATGAGTCTGTCTGTCTGTCTAAGCCTATGAGTCTGTCTAAGCCTATTAGTCTGTCTGTCTGTCTGTCTAAGCCTATTAGTCTGTCTGTCTGTCTGTCTAAGCCTATGAGTCTGTCTGTCTGTCTGTCTAAGCCTATGAGTCTGTCTGTCTGTCTGTCGAAGCCTATGAGTCTGTCTGTCTGTCTAAGCCTATGAGTCTGTCTGTCTGTCTGTCTGTCTAAGCCTATGAGTCTGTCTGTCTGTCTGTCTAAGCCTATGAGTCTGTCTAAGCCTATGAGTCTGTCTGTCTGTCTGTCTGTCTAAGCCTATGAGTCTGTCTGTCTGTCTAAGCCTATTAGTGTCTGTCTGTCTAAGCCTATTAGTGTCTGTCTGTCTGTCTGTCTAAGCCTATGTGTCTGTCTGTCTGTCTAAGCCTATGAGTCTGTCTGTTTGTCTGTCTGTCTAAGCCTATTAGTGTCTGTCTGTCTAAGCCTATTAGTGTCTGTCTAAGCCTATGAGTCTGTCTGTCTGTCTGTCTAAGCCTATGAGTCTGTCTGTCTCTGTCTGTCTGTCTAAGCCTATGAGTCTGTCTGTCTCTGTCTGTCTAAGCCTATGAGTCTGTCTGTCTCTGTCTGTCTGTCTAAGCCTATGAGTCTGTCTGTCTCTGTCTGTCTGTCTAAGCCTATGAGTCTGTCTGTCTCTGTCTGTCTGTCTAAGCCTATGAGTCTGTCTGTCTCTGTCTGTCTGTCTAAGCCTATGAGTCTGTCTGTCTGTCTGTCTGTCTAAGCCTATGAGTCTGTCTGTCTGTCTAAGCCTATGAGTCTGTCTGTCTGTCTAAGCCTACGAGTCTGTCTGTCTGTCTGTCTAAGCCTACGAGTCTGTCTGTCTGTCTGTCTAAGCCTATGTGTCTGTCTGTCTGTCAGTCTGTCTAAGCCTATTAGTGTCTGTCTGTCTAAGCCTATTAGTGTCTGTCTGTCTGTCTGTCTGTCTAAGCCTATTAGTGTCTGTCTGTCTAAGCCTATTAGTGTCTGTCTGTCTGTCTGTCTAAGCCTATGAGTCTGTCTGTCTGTCAGTCTGTCTAAGCCTATTAGTGTCTGTCTGTCTAAGCCTATTAGTGTCTGTCTGTCTGTCTGTCTAAGCCTATGTGTCTGTCTGTCTGTCTGTCTGTCTAAGCCTATGTGTCTGTCTGTCTGTCTGTCTGTCTGTCTAAGCCTATGAGTCTGTCTGTCTCTGTCTGTCTGTCTAAGCCTATGAGTCTGTCTGTTTGTCTGTCTGTGTCTAAGCCTATTAGTGTCTGTCTGTCTAAGCCTATTAGTGTCTGTCTAAGCCTATGAGTCTGTCTGTCTGTCTGTCTGTCTAAGCCTATGAGTCTGTCTGTCTCTGTCTGTCTGTCTAAGCCTATGAGTCTGTCTGTCTCTGTCTGTCTGTCTAAGCCTATGAGTCTGTCTGTCTCTGTCTGTCTGTCTAAGCCTATGAGTCTGTCTGTCTCTGTCTGTCTGTCTAAGCCTATGAGTCTGTCTGTCTCTGTCTGTCTGTCTAAGCCTATGAGTCTGTCTGTCTCTGTCTGTCTGTCTAAGCCTATGAGTCTGTCTGTCTCTGTCTGTCTGTCTGTCTAAGCCTATGAGTCTGTCTGTCTCTGTCTGTCTGTCTGTCTAAGCCTATGAGTCTGTCTGTCTGTCTCTGTCTGTCTGTCTGTCTAAGCCTATGAGTCTGTCTGTCTCTGTCTGTCTGTCTAAGCCTATGAGTCTGTCTGTCTCTGTCTGTCTGTCTAAGCCTATGAGTCTCTGTCTGTCTGTCTAAGCCTATGTGTCTGTCTGTCTGTCTGTCTAAGCCTATGTGTCTGTCTGTCTAAGCCTATGTGTCTGTCTGTCTGTCTAAGCCTATGTGTCTGTCTGTCTGTCTAAGCCTATGAGTCTGTCTGTCTCTGTCTGTCTGTCTAAGCCTATGAGTCTGTCTGTCTCTGTCTGTCTGTCTAAGCCTATGAGTCTGTCTGTCTCTGTCTGTCTGTCTAAGCCTATGAGTCTGTCTGTCTCTGTCTGTCTGTCTAAGCCTATGAGTCTGTCTGTCTCTGTCTGTCTGTCTAAGCCTATGAGTCTGTCTGTCTCTGTCTGTCTGTCTAAGCCTATGAGTCTGTCTGTCTGTCTAAGCCTACGAGTCTGTCTGTCTGTCTAAGCCTACGAGTCTGTCTGTCTGTCTGTCTAAGCCTATGTGTCTGTCTGTCTGTCTGTCTGTCTGTCTAAGCCTATGTGTCTGTCTGTCTAAGCCTATGTGTCTGTCTGTCTGTCTGTCTGTCTGTCTGTCTGTCTTGTCTGTCTAAGCCTATGAGTCTCTGTCTGTCTGTCTAAGCCTATGAGTCTCTGTCTGTCTGTCTGTCTGTCTGTCTAAGCCTATGAGTCTGTCTGTCTGTCTAAGCCTATGAGTCTGTCTGTCTAAGCCTATGAGTCTGTCTGTCTGTCTGTCTAAGCCTATTAGTGTCTGTCTGTCTGTCTAAGCCTATTAGTGTCTGTCTGTCTCTGTCTGTCTAAGCCTATGAGTCTGTCTGTCTCTGTCTGTCTAAGCCTATGAGTCTGTCTGTCTCTGTCTGTCTAAGCCTATGAGTCTGTCTGTCTCTGTCTGTCTAAGCCTATGAGTCTGTCTGTCTCTGTCTGTCTAAGCCTATGAGTCTGTCTGTCTCTGTCTGTCTAAGCCTATGAGTCTGTCTGTCTAAGCCTATGAGTCTGTCTGTCTAAGCCTATGAGTCTGTCTGTCTAAGCCTATTAGTGTCTGTCTGTCTAAGCCTATTAGTGTCTGTCTGTCTAAGCCTATGAGTCTGTCTGTCTCTGTCTGTCTAAGCCTATTAGTCTGTCTGTCTGTCTGTCTAAGCCTATTAGTCTGTCTCTGTCTGTCTGTCTGTCTGTCTAAGCCTATGAGTCTGTCTCTGTCTGTCTGTCTGTCTAAACCTATGAGTCTGTCTGTCTCTGTCTGTCTGTCTAAGCCTATGAGTCTGTCTGTCTGTCTGTCTAAGCCTATGAGTCTGTCTGTCTGTCTGTCTAAGCCTATGAGTCTGTCTGTCTGTCTAAGCCTATGAGTCTGTCTGAATGCTGCTGAGCTGAGAAAATCATGTTCCTGCTTCATTCCTGGACTGCCTTACAAAAGACTGAGATAATGTATGCGGCTCAGTCTTTCTGCTGTGTCCATTCATTTGACTTTTAAACCTTGCTGTAAAATGGGAGGGAATAGCGTAATCGCAAAAACCGAATTCCCTAAGAATGAGTAATGCGTAATACCAGACAGATTATGGTAAATCTTTTATATTATGGCCTAGTAAGGTGACTGACTAAAGTGTGTGTGTCTGTGCGCGCACGTTGTATCCACATTGCGTACATTGAGAAGTATTTGAGGCTGTGCATCCCTTTAGTGCCCTGTCCCCACAGATGCATGTGACATGTACGTACACGCACACACTGGAAAGACGTTTCTTCCCCACTGCAGTACCACTCTTGCCCTGGTACTGCCAGCTGAGATGCTAGGAGGGTTGGATGGGGGCAGTGAGCGGTGCTAGAGTCTGGGGCGCCTGCAGCCTGTATGAGTACTAAGTGATGAGCTGTGCTTAAATGAAACTCTTCCTTCCTGACTGTTTGACCATTAGAGACACAAACGTGTGTGTGTGTGTGTGTGTCTGCACATGCATGTATCTTGCACAAGCACAACATCTGTGTGTGCATTGTGGAGCAAAGCTGTGGCTGTGCAGAATGAGGACAGTAGGGGCTTGTTTAAGAGGAGACAGGGCAGATGTTGTAAAGCTTCCAACAGTGCAGCATCTCTCCTGAAGGAAGGAGTGACAGGACAGCGCTACTGCTGCATCAAATATACATGGGCTGCACACATTGGTCAGAACTGAGAAAGGGGTGGGATTATTCAAATATACACCACAGAGAGTGGTTGACAATGAGCCAAGGGGCATGCAAAACAGAGCCCTGAAGTCTGTAGCAAGGGGTCTGGTTATGTAGATTTGATATCAATTGATTGGATGAGGGTAGGAGAAATGGGTGTGTTTATGTACTAAGGTGTATTCTGTGAGAGGTGAAGTGACAGTAGGACTGAGGAGCTTTTCAAGGCCTGTTTACCGTCTCCTCTGATCTGTCTCTTTTGATTTGGGTTCTGTCTTCTATTGGGGGCTTTTATTTTCATGTAATTGGGGTCCCAAAGGAGAAAATGGCAGCAAACTCTGAAACAAACAGCGACTCTGAGGTATGTGTGTGTGTGTGTGTGTGTGTTTGTTTGTTTGTTTGTTTGTTTGGTCTGTAGTGTTTACTCCTCCACTATAGTGGTAATGAAACTATTTGTCTTTGTCAGCATTGCCAGCTTCTCCCCTGAGCATATGCTTGAGGTTTAACACTATATCACACAGTCTGCAACACAACACTACAAGTTGCCTTCAGTCAGTTTGGTATAAATATCAGTCGGTGTGTTCTGTGTGAGCATAATTCTGCATTAGGCTTGACATTCTTCCTCTCAACAAAGATTTATACTGTGAAGTGCTTAGTATGATGTGCATGGCTTCCCATGACTTTAAACACATGTTGGTTGTTGTTGCCTTGTGTTCTGGCACCACTGCAGCTGGGTGCTGGTTGCCTGTTGTGAGAGGGGAGGCACCAGTCTTTCATAGGGATGTTAAGATGTCTATATTGATTAATGTAACAACAGCTGATTGCACTGTGCGTGTGTATTGGTTTTGGAGAGTTAGCCTACCTGCTGCTGCGGCAGTGCAGATGTTATTGACAGGGACTCTCTTCCTGTCTGATGGTGTCAGTTTAATTGCATTTTGCTCAAGTCTTAGAGCACCAGTCTACTGTAGATGTGCTGTAATATATATGGGTACTTACAGAGTTGGGGATTAACTGATTATATGTAATCTGATTACAAAAAAATGAATGGTTACGTTACCAGCAAAAATATTGTAATCACATTACAGATACTACAGATGTGGCCTTGGCTCTTTAAAAAAAAAAAAATCTGAAGGATGTTTGTGAGAATATACATTGACACAACACATTAAATTCAACATTTTCAAAAAAGGCACAAGTTTAAGTTTGTTCCACAAGTCAGATACCACTATGATGACACGCCAAATGCATTTGATGGATCGTTTTGTCTTCTAATGCCTCCTTAAGGGAAAAGTGATCCAAAAGAAATCAGATTACATTACTGAGTTTGGTTAAACCTCTTACGTCGACCCGAGACTCAATCGTCTCATCTAGCCATCAGCAAATGCAAATGCGCTACGCCAAATGCTAATAGCACTCGTTAAAACTCAAACGTTCATTAAAACACACATGCAGGGTAGTGAATTAAAGCTACACTCGTTGTGAATCTAGCCAACAAGTCAGATTATTAAAATGCTTTTCGGCGAAAGCATGAGAAGCTATTATCTGATAGCATGCAACACCCCGAAATACCTGAATGCGACGTAAACAAAAGATTTTGCGTAGCCGGCGCAACACAAATAGCAGAAATAAAATATAAAACTTTCATTACCTTTGACGAGCTTCTTTGTTGGCACTCCTATATGTCCCATAAACATCACTATTGGGTCTTTTTTTTCGATTAAATCGGTCCATATATACCCAAAATAGCCATCTATGGAAACTGTGATTCAGAAAAAAACACTGTTTGAAAACGCTACGTCATTTTTTTAAATTAAAAAAGTCGACGATAAACTTTCACAAAACACTTCGAAATACTTTTGTAATCCAACTTTAGGTATCAGTAAACGTTAATAATCTATCAAATTGATCACGGGCGATGTGTATTCAATAGCTCCACGATTTCAAATCATCTTCCGAAATCTCTCTTCCAAAACTTCCTGTCGGAGACCGGATGGAAACTGGTCTCTATACCTCGTTTGACCAAGAAACAACGAAAAGGCAAACGACAAGACTGGCGACATCGTGTGGAAGCTGTAGGACTTGCAATCTCGGCCCCATTTAATTCCGTGCCCCTTAAACAATACATGCAAGTGGCGCATGGATATTCTTTCCAGTTTTCAGTGATCAATTTTTCTTGCGCTTTTCGATGAAACAGACGCTCTGTTATAGTCACAGCCGTGATTTAACCAGTTTTAGAAACGTGAGAGTGTTTTCTATCCACACATACTAATCATATGCATATACTATATTCCTGGCATGAGTAGCAGGATGCCGAAATGTTGCGCGATTTTTAACAGAATGTTCGAAAAAGTAGGGGGTCGACGTAAGAGGCCATTTTGGACAGGTAACGAACAACTGTAACAGATTACATTTAGAAAGTATGTAGGATGAGCACCTGACTTCCCTTGGGCTGTTCTGGCAGAGCTGTGTGTGTCTGTATTGCCCACCCATCTCACTCTCCATTCTGTCTCTTTAATAGCCCAGTCTCACACAAACACACAGAGCCCTCTGTACTGATCGAAACAACCACAGCATTCACACAGAGCAGAGCACACATGTTCACTACATCACCACCTGCACCTGGGTAAGCCACAAGGGTGAACCTCACTGGAGTTGTTGTTGAGTTGAGTTTATTTTATTTTTATAGGGACAGTGCACATTAATCAACGTTTTAGTAAAAGTGCCGGTTTTAGCCAGCCGGCTCATTTTCAACCGCAGTCCCTGGGCAGGTTATTAAAAACAATTACAATATAGACAACAGCTACATAGGATAAGCAAGATGTAGCATACAGACAGAGCAACATAGAACAAAAACCAACAAGACAAAATTAATAAAATCAACAAAGTTTTTCCACACCTACAGTGTGGAAAAACAAGCTACAGACAACATGGAAAGCGACAACACACAGCTAGGGACCATGTTCACAAATCTGATTGACCTTTAGCCATGTCTTCAAGCATTTTGTGAAAGTGTGATATGTGGTGCAGTTATGTGTGTTCTACTCAAGCATTAAACCAAACACTCCAATGTGCAGACATTTTCAAGGGAATTCGCTCATAAATGAGATTGAGGTAATAGCCTCAAGTTCCAAAATGAGTGTTTTATAGGTGATTTCCACAGAACTAGAATTAATTATATTTGGATGTTCTGAGTCTACTGTATGTATGAATGTGTCACACCAGACTGGCAGGACTTTGGTGGCCAATGGGGCATCTCCCATCTAGTCTGCAGAACGTCCTGTAAAATACAGTTTGTATTTCACAGGGGCGTTGAAACCTGTCATTTCACTTAAGATGCTGTAAAATAAAGCATTTCCTCCAGGACGGGGAAATGAACATATTCTGAAGTAAATGCATAGTCTGACTATACTCACGCTTAATAAAGTCATTTTCACATCCGGACATTGAACGATAGCACCATAATTACTCTACTGTAGTTTTAGTAGATAGAAATAAGTGTGCTGACTTTTGAATTGCCTGCAGCAGAAATGTGCTTTCGTCCTTTGAGGTCAATAACAACATGCTGTACAGTTTCTTTATGGCTCGCTGTGTCTTGTGACTGCATTTCCCATGTCTACACACACACACATGCAGGTTGGAGTTTTTTGTCATTAATCTTGTTCTGGAGGCAGCTCTGCAGAGTGGTCACTAGCTGACACAGCCACAAAGTCATCAAATCGGATTTGAACCCTAACCTTAAACACACTGCTAACCCTAACCTTTTAATTTGTACAATATAGCACATTTTAACTTTGCAGCTAAGTGGAAATTGCTCAGTTCTGCCTACAGGAAAAGACTCATGGCAATAATCGTCAACCTGCCATACACACACTCCATGTCCTATGGAAAGCACTAAGCTGCCTGGTCCTCTGAGTGCAACAGTAGTGGCAGTTAAACCCTCTACCTCGCTCCAACAGTAACAAAACAGGGTATTGTTGCCAACCACAACTACTGTTATGTTGAATTTGGTTTCATATCCTTTCATTGTTTCTCTGAGACTGTATTATAGTCTAACCATCAACCTTTTTACTCCGTCAATCTGTAAAAAACTTTTCCCTTTTCGTTCCCACATCCCATCATTTCTTCCCCTTTTTTTGGACTTAGTTGATGGCATGTTGACAATGGTCCCTTTGAGGGCAGACAGTAAGTTGAAGGTTAACATTAGCTTCTTCAATAAGCATGTGAAGTAACCCACAACATGCCATTTCTGAAGTCCTTATAAGAACTCATTAAAGATGATTGAATACCTTCCACTAAAGTGGGTGCGTTGTGTGCACCGCCACGGAGTTAAATTGTTAAATTGTGGCTTCACTATGGCACGTTGTTACTCCTAATGACCTGAACTAAAGGCAGCAGCTGTTTTACCTGGGCTCCAGTAACATTAAGGCAGTTTTATATACCATTTAAATATTACATGACATTACTTAACACTTTTCACAACACATTAAGTGTGTTCCCGCAGGCCATTACTCTGCTACCACATATCTACAATACAAAATTCAGTGTGCGTGTCTTATGTATATGTGTAAGCATGTGTCTGTTCCTCTGTATGTGTCTCTTCACAGTCCCAGCTGTTCCATAAGGTGTATTTATCGGGGGGGGGGGGGGGGTTATTTATCTGATACTACTGCTTGCATCAGTTACCCGATGTGGAATAGAGTTTCATGTAGCCATGGCACTACGTAGTACTGTGCTCCTCCAATATTCTGTTTTTGATGGCATGTCTTGTGGGGTATGCATGGGTGTCCGAGCTGTGTGCTAGTAGTTCAGACAAACCGCTCAGTGCATTCACCTTGTCAGCACTTTTTACAAAAACAAGTAGTGATGAAGTCAATCTATCTTCCACTTTGAGCCATGAGAGATTTACATGCATATTATTGTTATCTCTAAATGTACATTTAAGGGCCAGCCCGTGCTGCCTTGTTCTGAGCCAATTTACATTTTCAGAGGTCCCTCTTTGTGGCACCTGACCACACAACTGAACAGTAGTCCAGGTTCAACATAACTAGGGCCTGTAGGACCTAGAGCACTGGTTGCATCACTGCCTGGTACGGCAACTTCTTGGCCTCTGACCTCAAGGCACTACAGAGGGTAGTGCGTACTGCCCAGTACATCACTGTGTCTAAGCTGCCTACCATCCAGGACCTCTACACCAGGCGGTGTCAGAGGAAGGCCCTAAAAATGGTCAAAGACCCCAGCCACACCAGTGATAGACTGTTCTCTCGAATACCACATGGCAAGCGGGACCGGAGTGCCAAGTCTAGGACAAAAAGGCTTCTCAACAGTTTTTACCCCCAAGCCATAAGACTCAGGTAATCAAATGGCTACCCGGACTATTTGCATTGTGTGCTCCCCCATAGTCATTTTAACTGTACATACTACCTCAATTGGGCTGACCAACCAGTGCCCCCGCACAGTGGCTAACCGGGCTATCTGCATTGTGTCCCACCCGCCAACCCCTCTTTTACGTTACTGTTACTCTCTGTTATTCATATATGCATAGTTACTTTAACCTTATCTACATGTACATACTACCTCAATCAGCCTGACTAACCGGTGTCTGTATGTAGCCTCGTTACTTTTATAGCCTCGCTACTGTATATAGCCTCGCTACTTTTATAGCCTCGCTACTGTATATAGCCTCGCTACTGTATATAGCCTCGCTACTGTATATAGCCTCGCTACTGTATATAGCCTCGCTACTGTATATAGCCTCGCTACTGTATATAGCCTCGCTACTGTATATAGCCTCGCTACTGTATATAGCCTGTCTTTTTGTACTGTTTTATTTCTTTACCTACCTATTTTTCACCTAATACCTTGTTTTGCACAATTGGTTAGAGCCTGTTAGTAAGCATTTCACTGTAAGGTCTACACCTGTTGTATTCAGTGCACTTGACAAACTTTGATTTGATCTGTCTTGTTGATGCTGTTAAAAAGGCAGAACAGCGCTTTATTATGGACAGACTTCTCCCCATCTTAGTTACTGTTGTATCAATATGTTTTGATCATGACAGTTTACAATCCAGGGTTACTCCAAGCAGTTTAGTCACCTCCACATGATTTATTACAGCATTTAGTTGAGGTTTACTGAATGACTGGTCCTGTAGAGATTTTTACCCATGACATTTTTCTTCAGAGCAGAGAAAGCTTTTTGTTGTGTTGGACTGACTGCTCTAAGATCTGTGGAATTAAACGATGAGATCAAAAACGTTCCTAAAAATCATCAACAGCTGACCGCTGACATGTATTCCATTTCTGACTGCAGCTTATGAATGTTCCACAAGATCTGCAGAAGTATTTTCCAGTTAAGTGCTCAAGGGGCTGGCCACCGCAGCAGTATGCCATCTTGAACTTGAACCAGACACTTTCTGGTTTCATGTGGTTGGTATGCACTAACTGTGTATGAGACCACCAGGTTTATCTTACTGGAGGTGTCACTGTATTGGTTTTACTGTGGATTTAAAAAAAACTTACACTAATTGGGTGAAAATGAATAATTATTTCTACTAGTAATTGTGGTGAGAGGCAGTAGTGTGGCCTATACCTGTCACGGATATTAACTGGATCAGGACCCAGGTGGGTCCCACTGACGTGAGCCTTTGAGCATGGCACTTAAGGTAATTAGATTACGTATTCAGCTGAATAAATGGGAAACGTGTCTTACCAGTAGGTTATTGATACAGTACTTATGTAAATGTGATATTTTTGATATATTTGCAAACATTTCTAAAAACCTGTTTTTGCTTTGTCATTATGGTGTATTGTGTGTAGATTAAGGAGGGGGGGAAGTATTTAGTCCATTTTAGAATAAGGCTGTAATGTAACAATGTGGAAAATTCAAGGGGTCTGAATAGTTTCTGAATGCGCTGTATATTATGTTATAGTCTAGGAACATACAGCTCCAAGTTCTACAATATGATAGAGACATTCCCATGAATGCTACTAATTTGTTCATCAGATGTGATCTAGGTGGGACGTGCAGTAGGACTGTGGTGGTGTGGTGTCGTGTGGTTTCTGGTGTTGTGTGGTTTCTGGTGTTGTGTGGTTTCTGGTGTTGTGTGGTTTCTGGTGTCGTGTGGTTTCTGGTGTCGTGTGGTTTCTGGTGTCTTGTGGTTTCTGGTGTTGTGTGGTTTCCTCAACCATAGGCCGGTGTTTTATAGCTAGCCGATAATGTGTTTTTGTAAGCTTATTGGTGTATCAGCCTCTGGAACTATGTTGAGCTCAGTAGCTCAGATGCTCCGCTGCAGCCCTGTTGGGTGACTGGGGTTTCAGTTATACGTCCAAGAGACCATTCAGATATATAGCCTAATTTGTTTGACTGTGTGCTTTAGATTTCTTCTTCAGAATTTTCTCAAAGGAATAGTGTGACTAAATCAAATGGAACAAGAAGTTAAACGTAGAGTTATGACTTATTTTGCCAAGACAAATGTTGTCAATGTGACTATCATTTACATTATCACAGCCTGTTTGTATATTCTTATTAGTTGTGATTAATTCAGTTTGACTGATTCTCTCTTACTGTATGTAGTCAACTCCTCCTTTCTTTTTGTAAGGAATTGAGGTTATCTTATTATGTTGAACCAATGATAAGCACATCAAATGGATCTAAAGAAAAGCAGACCTGCCAACATGCACGCATTTTGCGTACCAACTACGCAATTCTTTGTCCATGTACGTAGGTACGAGATCCGAGTTAAAAACTTCTTAGGGATAGGCGTCCCGTCAACGGACAGTTGTAAATCATGCAGCACCTTGTCACGATCACAGATTTTTAGAGAAACAACAAATGTTCGTACATATAGGTGTCTTCTATCGGCTGAACGCTTAAATTCTCGTTAATATAACTGCACTGTCCAATTCACAGTAGATATTACTGTGAAAAAATGGCATGCTATTGTTTGAGGAGAGCTCCTAACAACAAAACACTTTTTTCACCACGATAGGTTTGATAAATTCACCTCTGAAGGTGAAATGTGTACTTACCTTCTGAAATCTTGCTCTGATTTGTCATCCAATGGGTCCCAGAGATAACGTGAAGTGTTGTTTTGTTAGATAAAATCATTTTTCATATCCTTAAAAGGTCCATATAGCATGCACGATCGATTTTTGTATTTCCACTCATTCAATTTGCAAAGAAAGGAATATGTGAAAATCTAACCCTAAACGTTGTTCAACCTCATTTGGCCGCCTTTCGTTCCAGTACTCTGCTGCCTGTGACTGGAACGAATTGCAAAAATCGCTGAAGTTGGAGACTTTTATCTCCCTCACCAACTTCAAACATCAGCTATCTGAGCAGCTAACCGATCGCTGCAGCTGTACATAGTCTATTGGTAAATAGCCCACCCTTTTCACCTACCTCATCCCCGTACTGTTTCTATTTATTTACTTTTCTGCTCTTCTGCACACCAATATCTCTACCTGTACATGACCATCTGATCTTTTATCACTCCAGTGTTAATCTGCAAAATTGTAATTATTTGCCTACCTCCTCATGCCTTTTGCACACATTGTATATAGACCCCCCCTTTGTTTTCTACTGTGTTATTGACTTGTTAATTGTTTACTCCATGTGTAACTCTTTGTTGTATGCTCACACTGCTATGCTTTATCTTGGCCAGGTCGCAGTTGCAAATGAGAACTTGTTCTCAACTAGCCTACCTGGTTAAATAAAGGTGAAATAAAATAAAAACCAGTCAAATCACATTCATATTTATTCCTCAGAGATCCTAGAAGGTAACCAGACTTCCCTATATCATTAGGGTGTAGTATATCCTATAGGACACCAAATTTGGACAGAGAGCGAAGCCTTCATGGCATGCCGATGACACGTGTGGTCTTCACTTGATCGACTGTAACTTTGTCAAATAAGCATCAATCAGGGTCACACAAAGCTAGCTAGATAGCCAATGAGCTGGGCTTTACGGGAGTATCCCATAAAGTATCCCATATGGAAACCCCGTATCTGTTGCAAAATGTAGCTGCTAACCTTGTGCGACAGCAAGCCTTTTCCTTTTGGACAAAAATTATAAGAATATGGAGAGTAATGAAAACTGGGTGTTTTTGCAAATATTGAACTTATAATATGGATCCTAATACTGGAAAAGCTAAATCAAAGTCCAAGTATACAGATTTGACTATATTCTTGCATAAAAATTGTAATGTAAATGTCTCCTTCACAATTTGCCCAAATGTACCTGGGTGACTTCACACTAAATGTCGTGTAGTTTCTCATACATAATTATCCATCTGAAACTTTGCACATACACTGCTGCCATCTTGTGGACACCGTCGGAATTACAACCAGTGATGCTAGATGTGGGACCTTTTCTGTTGCATTTCAAATATGGTGGTAGAAAAAAAAAAGTTTTAAAAAGTACAAATGAATAGTGCCTGGTTTTAATGAAAAATAAATTCACTGAGTAAATCTAACATCTCTATTCTCGAGCTGCAACACAGTTTGTGTCAAAGGATTAATACATAATTATTCGACGTAGCTACCCCGTGTCTGCACCTCCTGTTTATGATGCTGAGTTTTCCGACTCTCAGCTGTACGTAAACACATTGATAAATCCCTTTTCCATTCTACGCTCTACATGTAATGGAATAAACATACAGACAATCTGCTAATTCCACAAAACATATAATTATTTTATGTTCTGTATCTTTTATGTTTTTCAGAGTACTGAACTGAACCAGGTGTGATCCATAATGTTTGTCGAAGAACATGAATCTCCAATTTGCCATGAGTGTCTGGTACTCTAAAAAGTTGGACAGGGTTGGCAGGTCTGGGAAAGTGGCGTGAGAAATGTCCAATGTATTTTCCCTACAAAGCACTGTACATGAGATGAATGGATCGATTTATTCTAAACACAGTTGCGTAACAGGCCTAGTATTATATTTGGGGGTTGCAGCAGTTCAACGCATAACTCTAAAGTCATTAGTGTATGCGTGTCGCCCATGAAGGCAAGTGAACAAGTACACACAGGGTAGAGGATCGGGAGAAGGGAGATGAAGGCTCAGAGGGAAAACATGCATGTGTGACTGATGCTACCCAACCTCTCTAGATGGAGCTGTACATTCACAGAGAGGAGATGGGGGAAAAAAATATCATATTTGCCCTCCATCCTCATATCCTGCAGCAATGCAAGAGGGTGGAGGGGGGACTGTAATCCCAAGGTTAACCCACTCCAGAGTGCTCTGTGCCAGGCATGCCAAGTAGCCCTGATGGACGTGCTGCCGAGGCTGACTGGGTGATGTCATCAGTCCAACTCTGCTGCCTGATCGTCACTACCACTATTGTTCTGCTGTCTGTGTTAAGGCTCCATTTATATTCAGTATGATCTAAGATTCCTCCTCTTGCTCTCTCTTTCTAGTTATCTCTCTCCTCTCACTCTTGTTTTCTCTCTCCCTTGAGATGCCGTACCTTTTCTTCTCAATTTAAGTCAAACTGTTGAATGAAGACCTCATGAGACATCAGTGTTTTTAGGCAGCAAAAGCAGGCAGCCAGCCATGCAGGCTGGTAAAGTAAGGAGAGTTCCATCTACAGTGAAATTCCTTGATCGTCATCCCTTTAAATCCGTTTCAGCTGTGGCTACGGTCTCCTAAGACTTTAATGCTTAAGATAATCATACACTCCAGTGCCTGACAGCCAAACTGATACAGTGTGAGAGGATAAATCTGTATTCCTCTCTTGTCTTAACTTGCAGGGTAAATAATTTGCTCGAGAAGAGCCAAAGTGGGTTCTTAGTGAAAAATCTATGTAGTACAGAGATGAGTGGCCTTAAAAGTTGAAGTGAGTTGGTGTTATTGGCATGGTATGGGTTGGACAGCCCAACCTTGTGAACCGTGATGGGTGCGTGGGCCGTGGATGGATTTCATGTCTGGCGGATCGGACTAGGAGCCCCAGGGCGGTGGGGCAGCCAGGCAGCTCGATGGGGCTGGAGGACAGTGTCCTGGTTCAAAAGGATATATAGGCAGGGGATGCTTGCCACTCTCCAGACTGGCTCCTGGTGAGGGCATGAAGAGCTGCTTGAGAGGAGGCAAGAGAGTCAGGCTGTTACATCTCATACAGTGTACCACAGGTGAGGTACCACAGGTGAGGTACTGCAGGAGAACTGGTGAGTTATTGTCCTGAAGAGGATTGCTTTTAAATTGAGTCTGGTGAGGTCTTTTTAAAATTTGAGTCTTGTTGGTGTACAAGTTTGGATTGTTGTTTAATAATTGATTACAAAGACTGCATTTTCTACTTGCTTCCAAGTGGTGGATTCTCTGCAGTTCAAGTGAGGGGAAGACATGTTCTTCAAGTTTTTAAATGGTGGAGCAGAGTAGTTTTCACAATCTGACAAATATTCTCACTTGTGTGCCAAGTAAAAAAATGAGAAAAAAAATGTTGATCTGAGAAGCATTCCACACACATCTCTGCTCCAGAGTTGACAGTGTTGATTATTGTTGACCAGGGACGCTGTTAATTGGATCACACTGTGGGTCGTCCATGTTAGGCAGTAGATTGGACATTGATCCATCGTGTGGTTTGGTCAGAGCAAAGCATGTCAGTGGTCCTCTAATCTGAGAAACTATTAATTTACTCTCCTCTCTGTCCTCTCTGCCACTTATCTCCCAATCCCTGTTTAATTAAAACTGTGAGGATGACATCAAAAACCTGGTTGGGATGACTTGGAAATCCTTTTTGGGAGAACACTGATACAAACTCGTAGAAGAACCTTGCAAGGCCTTGCTCTGAACTCTGAGTGTTAGTAGGTGTGTGCTTTTGTTTTAATTTTCAGTAAAGACATTTCAACTCTCTACACGATGCAACGGCAGCCAGATCAGTTAATTTCATCTGCTTCAGTAACAGTGCATTGTTAGATCTCCCCTGAATGGGAAGATATCAGAATCAGTTAAACTAAGTGCAGCTGGACAAATAAACAACATTAGGCTATGAGTGGAATGGCCAGACAGAATAGATCCCTGCACACACCAAAATTATTTCTGGACATTGCTGAAACAATTCATTCCACGCACCACTCTGAATGCAACTCAATCACCCGGTGTGCTACTCCAGTGGACAGCCATGTTGCTTACTCTGGCATCCAACAGCCATGTCA
This sequence comes from Oncorhynchus kisutch, assembly GCF_002021735.2. NCBI lineage: Eukaryota > Metazoa > Chordata > Actinopteri > Salmoniformes > Salmonidae > Oncorhynchus > Oncorhynchus kisutch. Next base: position 30,052,987 of record NC_034191.2, read on the forward strand.
TTTCCTATGGCTGGATCCAGACTACTCACTCATTGTTATTTTAATTTGAGTTATTTTAATTTGAGTTATTTAATCATTTCGTGATTTGTTTTATTTGTTTGTTTTTCTTTCAACCCTTTTTGTACTGGTCCGTTCTACACAAAATGCCATCACGCAACGCTATCCTGTTGTCACGCCAACCTACCCTTCCACGCCCTCCTTCACCATTTCCCATTCCTTGTTCTGATTGGTCCTTCCAATTCTTACTTCCCTGTTGGCCCTGCTCCTTGCCTCGCCCTTTTCCACTCCAAATGCATGTTCCTTCCTGGTTGGAGATGGCAGAGTGTACTATAGCCCCAGTAGCAATGGAGGACAGTGACCATGAGGCTCACTCATCATCAGATGACCTGGACTCCGCCCCGCCATCCCCTGACCACACCAGGGACCACCACCATGAGCCCGAACAGGTACCAGTGACCAGACATGGTCTGGGTCAAAGAATATGTCAAATACTTTCCAGATATTTGAGCTGCTGTGCTTGATTTGGTGACACAGTGAATGGAACAAATGGAATAGTCCAAAAAGGTCAAAATTCCAAGTGCACCTCAAATACTTTTAAGTATTTTCCATATTTCTATTGGTCTCTTAGTGACCCCCCCCCCTTTAAACCCAATCCCCTGTTGTCACACACAACACAGGGATGTTGTTGTGGCAGGAGGTTTCATACTGCTGTGCTCCATATGTACAGTGGAACCACAATCAGCCCTCTGTCGGCATGCAGAGATGATCTCCTGTTATCCTGAGAGCCATGTGGAAGGACAATCTAAGATTCATACATACCAAGGACTGGCAACAATGTACTTGAAAATTGTAATTTAATTGTCCACATGCTTTAGACCTCCTTTGTAGTTCACTAGTTTACTTTGTAGTTTACTTTATAGTTCACTAGTTTACTTCCTGTTTGAACCAGTTATTTGCACAAAAAAGTTGAGTTGGTTACTATTGATCCAAAGAAAGTAGGCCCAATAGGCTGTGTGTCTGTTCACAGGAGCTTAAACTTGGAAGAACACCAATGTATCATCATGACTGTGTCCTCTCCAGATTAGCTCTCAAAACGTATCACTATTGAGCAGAGATATGGGCCGATAACTCCAGTTTACTCTGATTGCTATGGTTCCCCTAGAGCTAAATCACTCTGGATAAGAGCGTCTGCTAAATTACTAAAATGTACAGTCGGAAGTTATTCAGACCCTTCCCTTTTTTCACATTTTGTTATGTTCCAGCCTTATTCTAAAATGTATTAAGTCATTTTCCCCCGTCATCAATTTACACACAATACCCCATAACAAAACGAAAACACATTGTTAGACATTTTTGCAAATGTATTAAAAATAAAAAACAGATACCTTATTTACATAAGTATTCAGACGCTTTGCTATGAGACTCAAAATTGAGCTCAGGTGCATCCTGTTTCCTTTGATCATCCTTGATGTTTCTACAATTTGATTGGAGTCCCCCTGTGGTAAATTAAATTGATTGGACATGATTTGTAAAGGCACACATCTGTCTATATGAGGTCCCATCGTTGACTGTGCACGTCAGAGTAAAAACCAAGCCATGAGATCGAATGAATTGTCCATAGAGCTCCGAGACAGGATTGTGTTGAGGCACAGATCTGGGGAAGGGTACCAGTATTGTAGGTTCTAAGTACACAGTGGCCTCAATAATTCTTAAATGGAAGACGTTTGGAACCAGCAAGACTCTTCCTACAGCTGGCCGTCCGGCCAAACTGGGCAATCGAGGGAGAAGGGCCTTAGTCACGGAGGTGACCAAGAACCCAATGGTCACTCTGACAGAGCTCCAGAGTTCCTCTGTGGAGATGGGAGAAACTTCCAGGACAACCATCTCCGCAGCTCTCCTTCATGGTAGGTTGGCCAGACTGAAGCCACTCCTCACTAAAAGGCACAAGACAGCCAGCTTGGAGTTTGCCAAAAGGAACCTAAACGACTCTGACCATGAGAAACATGATTCTCTGGTCTGATGAAACCAAGATTGAACTCTTTGGCCTGAATGCCAAACGTCACATCTGGAAGAAACCTGGCACCATCCCTACGGTGAAGAATGGAGGTGGCAGCATCATGCTGTGGGGATGTTTTTCAGCAGCAGGGACTGGGAGACTAGTCTGGATCAAGGGACAGATAAACAGAGAAAAGTACAGAGATCCTTGATGAAAACCTGCTCCAGAGCTCTCAGGACCTAAGACTGGGGAGAAGTTTCACCTTCCAACAGGACAAAGACCCTAAGCACACAGCCAATATAACGCAGAAGTGGATTTGGGACAAATCTCTGAATGTCCTTGAGTGGCCCAGCCAGATCCCGGACATGAACCTGATCGAACATCTCTGGAGAGACCTGAAAATAGCTGTGCAGCGACGCTCTCCATCCAACCCTACTGAGCTTGAGAGGATCTGCAGAGAAGAAGGGGAGAAACTCTCCAAATACAGGTGTGCCAGGCTTGTAGCATCATACGCAAGAAGACTTGAGGCTGTAATCACTGCCGAAGGTGCTTCAACAAAGTACTGAGTAAAGGGTCTGAATACTTATGTAAATGTCAAATGGAAGTTTTTATTTTAAATTTCAAAACAGTTTTTGCTTTGTCATTGTGGGGTATTCTGTGTAGACTGAAAAAGGCTTTAACGTAGCAATAGTCAAGGGGTCTGAATACTTCCCGTCTGCACTGTAAATGTAAAATAGCCTCTTGGCCTTCTCAATACACTGTAATATTCATAGTGGTGCAGGCTGGGGATTCTTTACACAAACTGGGGCAGAAAGGGCATGCGTGGCTGTGGTAACTTGAGCATCAGCCCTAAGGACATGAGCACCAATCTGCATCCCAAATGGCATCCTATTCTTTATACAGTGTACTTCTTTTGACCAGGACCCATAGGGAATAGGGTGCCATTTGGGATGGAACACTCGTCTCTAGTCTGAGAACTCCAGGGAGGGATATCCCTTTACAGTTTCAACTACATGCAGAGGCTCTGCCTTTGTTGGTGTCATGAATTGTAGGTATTGTCATCGGGGAAGGTAGATGGTTTGGGAATAAAATAACATGTAGGTGTGATTGACAGGTTTAGGTAGATTTGAAAATGAGTGCTGTTACTAATCACCACAAACTGATCAGTCATTGTGTAAATGACATTTTGAGGTGACATGTTTAACACCAATAGATTTTTATCAGGTTTCCTCTGTCTACCAGTATGTGTTGAGTGACACACCCATATGAATAGATGATGTCATGTTTGAGTCCTTGTTGATGTCATAAGAAGGTGTGTGTGTTCATGACTGTTTGCGTTTGAAGCTGTATGACACCATATACCACAGCAATTTATTTGAGCAGTCTTCTAGTAATCAGGGTTCATTAATCATTTAGAGGTTCATTTCCTTTAGCTCTACTCAATCATATCATATTTTGTTGTGTAACCTGTTAAATGGTTGCCTCCACTCTTTATCATCCACGTGGCTACAGTACTGTACCTTCTATTGAATTGTGATGTACCAGCTTACGTCCCAAAATGCAGCCTATTCCCTATGTAGTGCACTACTTTTTTAGACAATAGGGTGCCACCCAGACTCCAGAGTCTACCATACCAAGGCTGAAGCTGCTGAGCAGGGAGAATCTTTCCAGCCAGCTGCCAGCTGCCACGGCACCCAGGAAAAGTAGCTGCTGCTTCAGCAACAACTAATGGGGATCCTAATAAAATACTAATACTCAAATGATGCGTTATCTATAGAGGACACAAAAGGTTCTTTTTTTGGCGCCCTATATTGTATTGGACAGAGTGAGTGTTCTCTCGCGTCAGAATCAGAGGGTGTGCTTGTTATCAGTTTGATGGCCATCCGAGATCTCTTCTTCCTCTGCATTCCTCCCATCAGCACAAATAGTTACCCTCCCCTCTTACGTTGTTAACCTTGTAGCTTCTCTGGTGCTCTCCAGTGAAACAGACAGTCGCTATCTTCTTTCCTCGCTGTCTCTTAGTGTAAATCTTCTCTAAACCCTAGAGAACTAGGCCTATCTTGCACTTAATGATTTCTTAGGTTGTTTCTCTCCATCAAAACATTCAGTGTCTATAACCACTGCATTTTCTTCTTTTTTCCTGTTGATCCTTATGTTGCCTCTGTTACCTTTGCTCCTTGTTTTCCTTCCGATCTATATTAACCCTCCCTCCTGCTCCGACCTTTACTCCTCTCCATCCATTCTTCTCTGCATCACCTCTCCCACCCACCTGCACCGCTCCCTGGCCCCTCCCCCTTAGCACTCAAGCCCTTACAAGGATGATTCTGAAGACTCTGAGTTGGAGAACATCATGCAACAAGACCCCCACCACAGCGGGGACCACCCTCACCCGCCTCTGGGCGGCTATGAGCACAGCCCCGACCATGAGCACTCCCACCCGGTGGACAGGGAGGCAGAGGGTGGCGACACCCCAGGGACGCCTACCTTTTTGCGGCCCCCCACGGCAGGTGGCAGGGCCCAGTCAGACAACCAGGGCGTAGGGAGGCTGCAGTTGGGTGGATGTGGGATGGTGGATCACTATGACATGCAGTCTCCCCTCAGTCCCACCAGGCCCAAGAGCCCCTGGGGCCGCTTTGATCCCTACGACTTTCCAGAGGTAAACTTCAGGCCAGGGGGACCGTTTAGGGTGTAGAGACCAGAGGCAATACTATGGGCAATGTGGGTTGGGTTATCAGCCCTCCAGTCCAAAGAGGCTGGGCTTTAGCCTCAGAGGAGCACTAGCAGCAGGTTCAGGCCATTTCCAGTGATGTTTACTTGGAAACTTTGGTTGTGTGTCTGGCAGATTACTCAGTTTGTGGATTTCGCTTTGAAACTGATGTTGGTTAAAGATGGCATTGTGTTCTGGTGTGTTGACAATGGCTTCATTCAATACCCTACATCTGTTGAAAATACTTTAGGTTTGAAGACATGTATTTATGTGTGGTAGGTGTTGCCTTTTTATTTAGAATGATTACTGTAACTCGCAAATGTGCCGCCACCAGAGGTGAGCGACGTGTTTAAATAGGCGTCTGTTTCTCTTGCTTTCACAGGACCAAGACAAGGACTATGTGGGCTTTGCCACACTGCCAAACCAGGTGCACCGTAAGTCTGTCAAGAAGGGCTTTGACTTCACCCTGATGGTAGCAGGGGAGTCTGGTCTGGGCAAGTCCACCCTGGTCAACAGCCTCTTCCTCACAGACCTCTACAAGGACAGGAAGCTACTCAACGCTGAGGGTAAGGTGGCCATTTTGGTGTCTCATCTTATGAATGAATGAATGATATAAATGGCCAGCTGCTAAGGAAATGTGTGTTTTTAACCCCAGAGCGGATCACTCAGACAGTGGAGATCACTAAACACACAGTGGACATTGAGGAGAAGGGCGTCAAGCTGAAGCTCACCATCGTAGACACCCCTGGCTTTGGAGACGCTGTCAATAACACTGAATGGTATATGTCAAACATCCTTCTTTGGTGTCAGGAAACCATGAAACAACTCAATTCCGATTATGATCCTAAGGCAGAGCTGAGTAAGTTCGAGGTATTGAGTTGATCTTAACCTTTGGATATACGCGGTAGTCTTCAATACAGTCGTAAACCTTTTTTGCTATTAGGCTTTGTATTGTTACATGAAGCAGTATGAGGTTCAGTTGCAGTATAGCTCAGTGTACAGTAAGGGAATGACTGTCTGCATTGCCTCAGTGCTGGTGTGTCTCTGTGTCTCCCCCACCGGCCTAGCGTGAAGTCAGTGGGTTAGGGTTGGTATGGTTAGTGGTTGTAGGGTGGCTGTCTCTGCAGTATTGCCTCAGTGCTGGTGTGTCTCTGTGTCTCCCCCACCGCCCTAGCTGGAAGTCAGTGGCGGACTACATCGACCAGCAGTTTGAGCAGTACTTCAGGGACGAGAGTGGACTGAACAGGAAGAACATCCAGGATAACAGAGTTCACTGCTGCCTCTACTTCATCTCTCCCTTCGGACACGGGTACGTCAGCTACGACATGTTGTCTCTGTCTCAATACTCTTTAAATGGAGTCCTTCTATTGAGACAGACATATTGGCTGTGTCTCAATACTCTTAGAATTGTTTATTTTCCCCTTCTACCTTCCTTCCTTGAGTACCACCGAGAGGGTTTCCACTATGCACCATGTTCCATGCATTCTAAATGCATTGTGGTTTCTGTGGAATCTAGAACCACCCTGCTCTGCTGCCTCCAGGGAAATGTGCATCTGGTGCAGTGCTAAACGTTCTATCCATTTTGAGGGGCAGATGCTGCAGTACTGAACTTTCTCTCCAATTGTCGGTGTAAATGCTGATGCAGTACTTTTGTCTGAGCATACCGTCTGTTTTACACCACTGTGTTCATTGAAAGGAAACATCTTGAGCACCATCATTAGCGCTTAAGCACTGCTGCAAACCTGTAATAAGGAAACAACTCCCTCTGCTGACCAATATTAGATACTACTACAATCCTTGAAAATATGGGTTATGAGGATTACCGTAATTATCTCTTAACCATATCCAAGTTTTGTCAGTGTTGTCTATGGCCATCTTTCCACATGTACAGTGTGTTTTTTTGGTTTTCTCAGTGCTGACTTGTTGTCCCTAATTCTAAGTTGCTCTGGTAACTTACTCTGCGAAATCACTAAAAATGTATGTCATGTCTTGTATCTGTCTCAGCCTGAGGCCTCTGGATGTGGAGTTTATGAAGGCCCTTCATGAGAAGGTCAACATTGTGCCAATCCTGGCCAAGGCCGATACACTCACACCCACCGAGGTCAAGAAAAAGAAATTCAAGGTAAGTCCTCTCTAACTGGCTTTTCTATCTGTGTCTGCTTGTCTGAATACCATGGCTCTGTACAAATAAGAAATGGACAGTGGACATTGGTTTCAGCAAATTTCGGGAAACATATATTTTTATTTCCAGGTGGCCATTTTGATGGATTTGTTTTTGCTCCTTGTTCTTTTGTCCATCCTCAATCCCAGGATTTGAAACAGTAGTTGAATGTTCTTCTCCTCTTCTCTCTGTCCCTCCATCTTCCTGTAGATCCGAGAGGAGATCCAGCAGTATGGGATTAAGATCTACCAGTTCCCAGACTGTGACTCTGATGAGGATGAGGACTTCAAACTGCAGGATCAGGAGCTCAAGGTGAACCACATTTATCCAAACCTCACATCACTAGTTGAGGAAGTATGGCAACCTAAAGGTCACTAGTCATCATAAACAACCTGTCTGCAGTACAGGAAACCCAGATTACATATGTCCATAACCATGTTATTATTGAGCACACAGCCTTAAAGTAATCTGTTTGTGAATTCTATTCATCTCTGTGTGCACCTGTGCATTAGAGGGCAGGCTGTGTCTGTGCAGCCAGGACAGGCCAGAATGTTGTTTTGGTAGATAAATGGTGTCTCAGTGTCTCCCCCTCATAGAACCTTGTCTGTGACCTCAAGTGCCCTGATGGTGTGCTCTGTCCATTCCAAGTAGGGGGGAGAGAGAGATGGAGAAATGGGTAGTTCTGCAATGCAGCATTTTCCACTGACTGCATTACCTCATCATAACCACAGATATATTCCTCCCTCTTTGTACTTTATTCACTTCATTCATATTCACCTCTACTGCTCTCTCTCCCTCCTCCAGGACAGTATACCGTTTGCGGTGATCGGCAGCAACACGGTGGTGGAGGCCAAAGGGAAGAGGGTCCGGGGTCGTCTTTATCCCTGGGGCATCGTGGAAGGTAACCCTGTTACACCATCATTATTTAGTTATTGTGTGTCTGGGTCTTATTATGTTAGGGTTGAACTTGGATGTGGACATGAAGCTAGGGTTAGGGTAGTGGTTGGAGACTAGGGTAGTGGTTGGAGACTGGGGTAGTGGTTGGAGACTAGGGTACTAGGATAGTGGTTGGAGACTAGGGTAGTGGTTGGAGACTAGGGTAGTGGTTGGAGACTAGGGTACTAGGGTAGTGGTTGGAGACTAGGGTACTAGGGTAGTGGTTGGAGACTAGGGTACTAGGGTAGTGGTTGGAGACTAGGGTACTAGGGTAGTGGTTAGAGACTAGGGTACTAGGGTAGTGGTTGGAGACTAGGGTACTAGGGTAGTGGTTGGAGACTAGGGTACTAGGGTAGTGGTTGGAGACTAGGGTACTAGGGTAGTGGTTGGAGACTAGGGTACTAGGGTAGTGGTTGGAGACTGGGGTACTAGGGTAGTGGTTGGAGACTGGGGTACTAGGGTAGTGGTTGGAGACTAGGGTAGTGGTTGGAGACTAGGGTAGTGGTTGGAGACTAGGGTACTAGGAAAGTGGTTGTAGACTAGGGTACTAGGGTAGTGGTTGGAGACTAGGGTGTTGGTTGGAGACTAGGGTACTAGGATAGTGGTTGTAGACTAGGGTACTAGGGTAGTGGTTGGAGACTAGGGTAGTGGTTGGAGACTAGGGTACTAGGGTAGTGGTTGGAGACTAGGGTAGTGGTTGGAGACTAGGGTACTAGGGTAGTGGTTGGAGACTAGGGTACTAGGGTAGTGGTTGGAGACTAGGGTACTAGGGTAGTGGTTGGAGACTAGGGTACTAGGGTAGTGGTTGGAGACTAGGGTACTAGGGTAGTGGTTGGAGACTAGGGTAGTGGTTGGAGACTAGGGTAGTGGTTGGAGACTAGGGTAGTGGTTGGAGACTAGGGTAGTGGTTGGAGACTAGGGTACTAGGATAGTGTTTGTAGACTAGGGTACTAGGGTAGTGGTTGGAGACTAGGGTACTAGGGTAGTGGTTGGAGACTGGGGTTATGGTAGTTGTTGGAGACTGGTGTTATGGTAGTGGTTGGAGACTGGGGTTATGGTAGTGGTTGGAGACTGGGGTTATGGTAGTGGTTGGAGACTGGTGTAGTGGTTGGAGACTGGTGTAGTGGTTGGAGACTGGTGTAGTGGTTGGAGACTGGGGTAGTGGTTGGAGACTGGGGTAGTGGTTGGAGACTGGGGTAGTGGTTGGAGACTGGGGTAGTGGTTAGAGACTGGGGTAGTGGTTGGAGACTGGGGTAGTGGTTGGAGACTGGGGTAGTGGTTGGAGACTGGGGTAGTGGTTGGAGACTGGGGTAGTGGTTGGAGACTGGGGTAGTGGTTGGAGACTACGGTTAGGGTAGTTGAAGAACAGGTTTAGGGTTGACCCGGGATGTGGACATGAAAGGTTTAGGGAAACACTGCCCTAACCTAACACTCTGTTACTCTTGACAGTGGAGAACTCAGCGCACTGTGACTTTGTGAAGCTGAGGAACATGTTGGTGAGGACACACATGCAGGACCTGAAGGATGTGACACGGGAGACCCACTATGAGAACTACAGGGCTCACTGCATTCAGAGCATGACCCGCATGGTGGTGAAGGAACGCAACCGCAAGTACGGACACACACACACGCTCACACACTGCCACTGCTAACATATAGTCACGAACTCTAACAACATATACACCCACATACTGTTAACCATATTGTCTTTCTCCACTCTACTCCCGTAGTAAACTGACCAGGGAGAGCGGCACAGACTTCCCCATCCCTGTGATACCAAGTACCACAGACACAGAGACGGAGAAGCTAATCCGAGAGAAAGACGAAGAGGTACCACGACGACACTCAGACCCAACTCTAGAACCCCACTCTGACCCAGGCCTAGATCCAGGGGCTGAACCTGAGGCCTCCTGAGTCCTCCAGGCTGTCAGTCATACAGTATATACATTCCATCCATACATGCAGGTGCCCCTGAAGACCCCAGGTGTGATGATGTGATTGTGGTCTGGTTTGAGGAAGGGTCAGGGGTTAGGGGTGACAGTCGGCCCCTACAACAGCACCCAGCCCTGGGATGCACATGAACTGTAGGAGAAGACGAGACTAGATCTGAGTACAAATAATGTTGTATATTCAAATACTATTTGAACCCAGGTCTGGCTGTAGAATATCATATGCCAGGTCACATTGCCTGGGTAGAGTAGTGTTGTAGATGGAAAGAAGCCCTGGTTCTCTTCTCCCTGTTTGAGTTTGTCCCTGTCCGAATGCACCATGGTGCCAATTTCATATAATTATTTCTTTATTTAATTTGTTTTTTGATTAAAAGCTGAGGAAGTTCTTTAAGGTTAACACTACCTCAACAAAAATGCCCGTATTCGAAAATGATTTCGAATACGATGCCCTGTGACCCACGTGCGCAACTTGAGTTTTGGCGCAGCTCTTCCATTGATATCAGTGCATCATTTACGCAAAAATCAAGGTAGATTCCCCCCTGAATGACATGAGCCATTAAAAGAATTATACATTATTTTCAGTTTTCCTCATTTTTGGTATGTAACCTTTTCCATTGTTTAAACGTTGTGAACACAAAACACAAAATAATTTCATCCTATTTTGATATGTGTGTGGGATTGGGGGGGATGCTATGCAGGGCAAATGCGTGTCTGCAAGCACCATATCTTTCTCACTCATACTGCATATCACAGTATTGAATTAACAGGCTTTACAGTAGTAATTACGGAAATTAATGTGTGTACTTGACTGAACACACACAGTCACCAGGCTCGTTTACGTGGTCTCCAGACAGAGCGAATGGGGTGCCAAATCGTATCAATCAGTTGTTCTCCACTGGCTTGGTGGTCATTGGATAGGGCTTGGTCATTGGTGCAGTGACGTAGAAGTAATGGGCGTGTTCCAGGCCACCTGGACTGTATACATGAATTAACACACGCATCCATCATTGGGTCACATGGTTTGAAGACAGAATAGACTGGGGTGGCAAATCGTATCGATCAGTTATCTGTCAGCACTTTTGGCTTGGTTATTGGTGCAGTCATGTGGAAGTAATGGTTGTGTTCCAGGCCACCTACATTGCAGTCATGAAATGTTGGCAATCACTACTTCAGCATTTGTAGTGTTCTGAGACGGTCAGATCTGTGCAAATGTGAAAGTAATGTTTAGCATTATAGGAATCCATCAATATGACTTAACAATCTGATAGTCTGGTATGAGGAATCCTATTGATCTGTTGTCACATAGCTGGCTTTGTTGTGATTGGTAGCTCTTGGTTATTGGTGCACTCACATGGAAGTAATACGTTGGTATGAGGTTCTAAACCCTGTGAGCATCTCCCCAGTCCTCACTTCCTTCTGTGGTGTTTTGAATTGCTGCATGTCGAGTGTGTTTGACTGACAATGGCCTCTTCTCTCTACAGTTGCGGCGAATGCAAGAGATGCTCACAAAGATCCAGGAACAGATGCACACGCAGAAGGAGGCCTATTAACCAAGGCTACTACTAGAACCCCTTTCCGCTGTGTAAATATTGGCCCCTTCTTTCCACTACTAGGGTGGGCACCCCTAGTACCACTCTACTCTAGTCCACAAACATTGTCTGCTCCAGCTCATCCAACCCCAACTGCCACCACTCCTCATTTAGTCAATAACCCTCACTATCAGAGACTGATCCAAGACCAGGCATGAGGCATTTACAGACAGGAGGTGGCATGGTGAGAAGTTTCTTCTTCCAACAACATGGAAGCCTTGCATCTCCACACCTGTTGTGGAAACTCTTAACGGTAACAACGGGCACCCCTGTCAGGTGCCATTGAGCACAACACCGGTCCGGACAGCACAGACCTAACCACCTGCTTGTCCTTACAGGGTTATGGCCGGGTCCTGCCTGCCTGCCTTCCACCCATAGTTTATATGTGGTCTTGTCAAAAGATAACTTTTTGCCTTCCAGTTTTGCCGCTAATGTTCCTTGATGTTTCTCCTTAGTGAACTCAAACCCCTGACATTGGTTAAGGGATAGACTGTAGAGCATGTGTTGTCCTGTCCCTCTGCTAGGTGTTTGAAAGTTTATATTGTAACAAGTTTAGATGTGTGGTCTCAACCAACCTAGACAAGGTATGGTTTGAGGGAGGTTGGCTTGCCAGATTTGTATTTTTTTGTCATGCACAATTTTTTCCCAAGAGCATTTTTAAAAGGTCAATAATGGGCATCTTTTTTTTACTATTACAGGATTGCATCTATCACTTGTAATTATTTTATTTGCATTGCTACACAGAATAGCAAGAAATTCCTTGTTGTGGAATGAATGACAAATGTTACTGAAGTAGTGTTGTGTGTTTTTGGACAAATGTATGTTAATAGGGCTAATTAGTTTCCTTCATGTTTCCAGTTCTAGCATGCTCAAATCTGGGTTGTTCGTTCTTGTATATAACTGACAAAGGAAACCCACTACTTACAGTTCTGATATCTGTAATGATAGTTTCCTGGAATATTGTTGACTTGCAGCGCTCCAGGGTCGTGTTCAGGGTCTTGTTAAAACTTTCTGCAGCGAAAACCAAAATGTGTGTTCTTCGAACGGGATTCAATCTGATAATAGACATTGTGACTTTTAAAGGCAATTTCAGATTGAGCTGACATGCACATTTACGTGATAGGATCTCCGCAAACGTGGGGAACATTGTCTTTTAAAACCCGAGATCGGACTGAATCCTGGCCCGAATGGACAAGTTCAGGCAGTAACTCCCCGTAGAATTATATATTTTTTTACTGAACACGACCCAAAAGGAGAAAAGAGCAGGCTTGAGCTACTTAAGTGCCAGTCAAGAGACGCTGGCCTGGGGACCAAGCAGACAGGACAAGCCCCTTATTCTGCCGGATGTCAGGGGTTAGAGAATGACCTGATCGCCTCGTATCTTATAGAAGTGTCTGACATAGCAAGCCTTCATTCATGGGTTGATGTACTCCGTAGACTTGATGTTGATTGTGGACAGTAAGTATGCACCTATTCTTTTGAAGTACATATGTTTGAGTGGATGGTTTTATTATGCAGTCAAAACAAGAAATCATATTATTATTAAGGTATTTTCAACTTCCACGTTTCCCCACAATAATTTGTAGTTTTGTTATAAGATGAATAGTTGTGTATTTATTTTCCTCGGGTGCAAATATGAGGTCATTCACAAGGAACAAGTCATGAGATAAAAAGATACATGTTTTGGATTGTATGAATATGCCAGAAAAATTAATGTTTCAATGAGAATAAAATATTTCAGATCTGTATTTCTCTTTGTAAGCAACATTGATTATATTTTTTATTTACCCTCCTCCCCGCCATCAACGCTTAGATTCACCTAGAGACCCAGTCCAAAATTTGCAAGGGCAGGACATTTTCCCCCATTTTTGTTTTATAAGAATGTCCTTTTTGGAATATTTATCTAATAAATAACTTTGGCCGTGATTCATTTCAATCTCAGATTTGGACAATGCGCCAATTAAGCCGACATATGCAGCATTTACTGTGAATATGGGCTCTGCTAACGAGGGAACTTGCATTTTGGACAAAACGTGCTCGTATTGAACCCGGGCCTTTATAAAGTAATTTGAGGAAGAGAAAGGATTCAATTAATTGTAATTTAAAAAAAATCTGCATCTTAACTTCATTCTAGAAATGTTCTACTACTCTTACTTTGTATTTTGATGGTGTTGCTGATTGAGCCTACCACAACATTTTTAGGTTTTGGAGAATATTTATGAAATTGACCAAAGCAAGAAGTTTTTTTACAAATGTATCTTAAGCATTGTCCACTTATACATAAATATTTTTCCTCTTTTTACATAATGGACAATAAGATCTAAACGCAACCCGAAATGTACAGACAATATAGAACTATCCAAAGGGAAAACAATGTTATCCCAGAAAACAGCTAGCATAAAAATCTATGAACCCAAATCAATCTACATGCAACAAATCTTACACAGAATCCATTCAATTTTGTATATATTTTTTATAAATATGAGCATAATATGAAGACTCCTACCATGTCCACTGTTCTCAAACACACGTGAAAACATTCAGATTAAGTGAAGAGGGACACCATTTGTAAACCAGTTTAATTGTGGTTAAGTAGCAGATCAAAGTGCTAGAAGTTAAAAGTTTAATGTTGGCTACACGGGTCGTTATAAGTGTAGTGGAAGGCAAACATTGAGAATCTAGATAAGTTATGACCAGGCATACCAGATAATATGGTTGGTGGAGAAAGATGTCAGAGTGCTTCGTAGGTGACTGCCCTACAATGTCGTTTAACCCCAAACTGCCTCATTTAAATTCTCTACCATGACACTGCCAAAGGCCATTGTTTTAACAAGTTCACTGCTGCAACACAATCAATAAACAAGACATTCCTCACTATATTACACAGATATATATACACGCCAGGAACGATTTGCAGTGCTTGTGCCTGCTATGCTGGTTCCTGCTATTAGTAAAACAAATGAGGCAATATGTAGTCACTTGAGTATTGTCATTTTCATCCTGTGCTAAATTAAGTGGTTGTTCAGTTTCATGAAAAGTCATCACGTTCACATGTGCATGGTGGGAATGCTGACATTTTGGGTTGGATTCCTGCTTGGGCCACATCCACTGAATACATGTCATTACAAAATAGTCTGCTCATTGACCATTGTCTGTTTTACATGCAGTTTTTGTTTTACCAGCAGGGGGAGCCTGTGGTATGATAGTGCTGCAGTAGAGGGGAGCACATGGCATGGCTGGGCCAGGCCATGTTTTAGGTTTCACTCCACAGCCATGTGCCTGGGTAGAGGGGGAGGTCCCTGCAATCATATTCTCAATGTGGTCCTTTATGGTGCTTAGTTGTTAGAGCACACACAAACTGATCCCATGCTGACACGCCAACAACACCCACCAATCACACACTGCCTGTCTCTCTGACCCCGATTCAGCCCGTCTGAAATTGGACTCGGGCGCGTTGCCTTCTGAATGGTCACATCAGGGTCCGTATCCACAAAGCGCCTCAGTGTTAGTCTAGAATCAGTTTAGCCTTTTAAATCATAATGAATAAGATATCGTAGATCAGCACTCAGATGATTGGTAGATGTATGCCCTGGCATTAGTGGTAGACTTCAGTTAAATCTAATACCTTGGTGCTTGATAGTGGCACCATCAGTCATTTGTAGTGTGGTTTTTAAATACTCTTGGCTGTGGAATACATGTAGCAGAAATATAAAACCGATCTGGAGTGAATATATGCAGGTCTGACTGCATTCAACATTCGAAGACTCCCTTTTCTCACTCTTAGCTGCTGTTTTGCTTCTGCAGATATGAACACTGAGGGCCAGAGAAAATGTATCTATGTGATCCTCTCCACTGCATCCTGTACAATAACATCAAGATGATCCTCCTGGACATCGTACTCAACCCAACAACAACATTGGCTCTTTTACCTCAACCATTATAAAGGTGTTTCTTTTTGGAATGTTCTGAGTTACTCCTTATAGACAGCTGTACTGCCTCAGGTTAGTTAATAATGCAGCTTGTGATTCATCAGTGAATATAGGAACTGCATTCAGTATGAAGACTTTTCCATTTGTTTGTCAGTACAGTAGTCCTTGTGCCTGCCTCGCTCTGGGCCTGCCTTGGGCTCGGAGTCTGGGCTGGCTCCTGTTCACGCTGGTCTGCTCTGGGGCAGATGGTCTCCAGGTCTGACTCTGGCCACCTCAGGGTGGGTGTGGCCTGTTCATGTACTTGGTTCTCAGGCTAGCTTCAGGATGGCTCTGGCCTGGTTCAGAAATCAGGCTAGCTTCAAAGTGCTAACGGGGAATGAGGGCATGGTCACCATAGTTACAGGGTTCAGCAGCTGTGGGTGATGTGCCACCACCTGGGCACCAACTCCCATCTGCTTTCCCATGATGGTGGTTGTGCCCTGGTTGGGGACAGTACCATTGACCTGGGCATGGGTGATGGTATGGGTGATGTGGCCCACCATGGCTGGCTGGGTGACAGCCACAGGTTGGGGGTAGATGGTGGGTAAATGGTGCTGGCCCAGGTGGGTAACAGGGTGGACGGTGATGTGTCCGATGGGCTGGTGGTGCCCTGGGGCCAGCTGCATGGAGGCTGAGGAGGAGGGGGCTAGGTGGGTGAGGTGTTTGGCTCCTCCAGATGAAGTCTGGGCCTGGATGACGTGGTTGACGGCCTGGATGACGGAGGCGTGGGAAGCCGAGCCGTGGGCGATGACCGTGGGCTGCAGGCTGGGGGCCTTTACCATGTGTGTGTGAGCCGGGAAGAGGGTGCTAGGGGAGGTTACGATGTGTGTGTGGGCCGGGAAGAGGGTGCTAGGGGAGGTTACGATGTGTGTGTGGGCAGGGAAGAGGGTGCTAGGGGAGGTTACGATGTGTGTGTGGGCCGATAGGAGGGCCTGGATAGGGGTGGTGGTGATGCTGGATGTTGGGGTGGAGAACGTAGCTGAGACAGGCAGGGCTGACAGCAGGTGGGGGTGAAGCTGGGGCTGGGGGTATGTTTGGGCCTTGTGTTGGCTGGAGATGTGTTGGGTGAGGTTGGAGGTAGTGGGGGTTATGGGAGTGGGGGTCACAGTCTTGCACAACTCAGGCTGTATGGCTTGTTGAGGCATGGTGGGTAAGGCTGTCGGTGCTGCCGGAACATTCTCTTCATCCATGTCGTCTTCACCCTCTGAGACACAGAAAGAACATATGTTAATAATTTTACCTTTGATTGTAAAAGGAAATTACATCTCAGATTTCATCGCTTTGTACATTCTTATAACACTGTGTAGGAACAAGTGTAGATGGGTCTTACTATAAATAATGGGGGGAAACAAAAATGATTTTCATGAAGTTCCACGTGTACTTAGAGGAATGAAAGTGAATATGCAAATTGGCACATAACTCCAGCTATACAACAACATCCTTTAACTTGCTAATGAACCCTGCTTAAAGTCAGACTTTCAGGGACTTTTTCCAAGCACTGGAATTGTGAAGGACCTCAATGTTATACAATTTATATAAATTATACATAGTGCCTAATATAGAACCCCTCCCCATTCATAAAGTAAGCCATTACCAATAATGCATTTTTAGGCCTTGATATTATTATCTGTCTAAATAGATTGGTTACATATAAAAACATCGCTATGCATCCAATGTGGCCGACACAGAAACCATGAATAGCGATAGAACTAAATCTCACCATTTCAATCCCAGACGTGTTTTTTGAATGGAATTTGTATGGAAAGCCAAGTTCATGTAGTCTACTTCAAGCCCCTTGTATTGTTTAACATGGAAAATGAAACACGTCATTTCATTACCAGATTAAATTATGAATAAGCCCACTAAACTATGTAATTTGTCATCATTATATCCAGAATAATTCATAGGAATAGTGTTGCACAATAGGCCATCCTACACAATTGCGCACAGTAGACTGTCCAATCCCAGGCACAAAAACAAACTCATTACCTTGATGCTTCCTCTTTTAAATCTAACGAGACCCTGCTGTACATCAAGCAGACAACAAACGATCAACATCAATTCGCTAGGGATATCAGATCCAATGTGGATCCAGGCACAACGGTCTTCAATGGCATATCGCATGAGACAAAAATATTCTGGACATTCATCAAACACCTTTACTGCAGCACTTGGTGTGTGCAAAAGCTGTTAATCACTTGACTGTCTTTTGGAAATGTCCTTCCCGGATCAGATGTGTGAAAATATTAGCATAAGAAATCAGCTGGACACCAAATTCGCATCCAACAAGTATTATGCATAATTATTGAAGAACCACGTTAATGACAGTATCGAGGTGAGGTGACTCTTCCAGCTAGAAGCATTACATTTTGCAATGCACACGTTCTTTTGGATTTGTGCACCCATGAAAACTGTTTTCACCCCGTAACATAAGGAGACAGAAAATGTCATGTAGTTACTGCATTTCTGAGATCTCAATACAAAAGTTCAATGTCTAATTTAACTGATTAATATATGATAATGACAACTTGCACTCCCATAAATCGCTGAAATAATAGCCTTGTAGTTTCATTGGAGTGGTGTATAAATGGCCTTGTAGTTTCATTGGAGTGGTGTATAAATGGCCTTGTAGTTTCATTGGAGTGGTGTATAAATGGCCTTGTAGTTTCATTGGAGTGGTGTATAAATGGCCTTGTAGTTTCATTGGAGTGGTGTATAAATGGCCTTGTAGTTTCATTGGAGTGGTGTATAAATGGCAGACAGGGGTTGTAATGTTTTATGTCACAAGATTTTGGACACATCAGCCAAGACACCAAACATGATAAAGGGTTAAACATGTTTTAAATATAGCCATGATCCCCCTTAGATCTTAAACCAGTTAAATGTAACAATGTCATCGAAAATGTAATCCCCAAAAGTTATTCATCATAAACAACTAATGCTGCATACGCCAAGGTTCTAATATGTTATACATTGCTGAGGTATCGTCACTTGAGGTGACAAGGTCAAGCACAGAGTACAAATTATACAATTATGAAAAATGTTATATTTCCCATTCAACAAAACTATGTATAAAGCTTGAAATGACATATGCTTTCTAAATATACTATAATTAAATTACAAACTATTGGACTTCACCTTGTAACTGTAAAATACATGTCTAAGAGAAAATGTGCATATTTTTTTCTCGATCAAAAGGTTCGCCCCCATCTCTGTGAAAGTCTCACAGAGCTCTAGCTTGGCTTCCGGGTACTCGTTAGGAACGCGCCTTTCAGCTCATATTAATCTTGTCCGTCTACGACAAACAGAAAGAATTATGTTTAAAATCTATTAATTATTTTACATTACTGGCTCTAAAAATCAATCTTGGAATGTGCTACAGCGACAAACCACTCTCCTGCTGCGCTAGAATGTATGGATTCCAGAAATATACATTGTTAGTGGCTGTGGCACCGGGTTTCGCCAGGAGTTGATGGACAGTTGGAAGAGCGAATGAAACGGTAGGAGGGACGTCCCAGCTTCAAGTGGTGTCAGATATCACATCCTGCTTCACACGGGCAAAAAATAGATACTCCTGTGTCCGTGAGAATCAAGGCTACCGCTCAATGCATCCTATTACGATGGTGTCCATAGATCGATTTATAAGGGAAAATGTCAGTAGGACCCGGTACCAGAACCACACAGGTTTCCAAAACAGGGGACTTTACATCCAAGAGGTTTAATGTAATGACATGAAGGGAAAAAAAGGCAGATTATCAATGAATTGCAACTTGTTGTTCTGTGTAAGAAATCCCCACTGGTACCCTAGTTCACAGAAAGACCCAGGTACACGTTACAAGTATGATTACTGTAAAGTACTTCGTGACAACTGTTTCGTGTCATTATTTATAAACTGCTTCTAAATTAATTTGACTGATTAATGGATTGATTGAGCGTACCTGAGGCAGTAGAGGTAGAAGCCTGGTCGTCTTCTGGTTGAAACGTCTGTCTGAGAACACGGTCGATCTCCATGACATTCATCCATTGGCTCAGCTCGTTCTTCAGCTCAGCCAATCGCTGCTGAGTAGCGATCTTCTCCCGCGCCAGTCTCTCCATCTCATGCTCGTACTCCTTCTCCTTGCGCTTTAACGTCTGTAAGACACAGAGGAAGAGGAGAGGGCTCAGTACAGTTTAAAACTCACACACTTATAAATAGGAAAATCTAATATTTTAGAAAGCTTGCTTTCATTATAATAATCACTTTAAACTGAAGTTTCACGTTCCACACAACTTCTTCAATAGAGCCAGTAATATCCACATTTTCACTCTTGGCTGGAGACTACTCCAAATGTCATTGGTCATCAATGTGTACACAGAGTTTGCCCCTTCATAATAAATATGATATGCCATTTGTCATAAAACTCCCCATTTGCGTTCATATAAAGTAAGCTCTAATAAAAACATCTGCTATCCAGGCCTCTGTTTAAGCAACAGCTGCGGGGACCACTTGCATAAACCATTTTTCTCTTCTCATCAACATGACAAACAAGCCGCCCCTCATCAGTTTATTCTTTATACTGTCTGTTACAGTACATCACACAACCAATGATAACACAAATACCATTTCCTGACCCCATGGTCTCCACTTCATCTATCCATATTGAGACAGGGCTATATGCTCTGACCAAGAGATCCTTCTCTCTCCCTGCACAGAAACTATGTCAATCATATATTACCGTCAAAACGACACCCCAGCCACATCCTGAGTGTTTACAACAGTTGATAGATAATGTACTGTCTAGATAATGTTTCTTCAGAAGGTCATTGTGAGTCACCACTGCATCGACTCAACTCAGTTTACCGTGGAAGTGGAGTTGAGCAACTGGCTTCCTGCTGCATTCATGTTTATGGGAGCGTCATATAGCCGTTTAAACAGAGGGACGAGCAGTGTGTGAGTCTAAACGGGGAGATTAGCAGAGGAAAACAAAGCCTGGCCAGACAGGAGCCATTCATGGCCGAGACTTGAACCAGGACCAGAAACGTTGGGATTCCAGAGAATCACAGGAAATTCCACAGTGGAAAAACTAACTAGTACTGAGTGTGGCACTACAGTTGTTAGACAAAAATCAACTGTGTGCATGTCTCCTTATGCGGGCCCCTCCCATCGTTTTAAACCACATGGACACTAATGTACTACTCTAAAATCATTACTCACAACTATTTCATAGGACTGGCAGCAGTCTAAAAGAAAGTCTTGGGCAAGCCATTTCCATGTCTGAAAAGTTCCATGTCTGTTGCTTCCTTTGACTGGATGAGCAGAAGCAACACAGACATTAACATTACAGCCAGGGAGCACAACTGTGTGAAAGGAAGAACAGAGAGAGACCTGGATAGAGTGAGGGAGCATGGAAAGAGAGAGGTGCTGGGCAGTGGCTCTCTGGCCTAGTTCATCTTTTCTGGTCAGCTGTCACAGGCCTGACAAAACAGGCTGTAGTGGGCGGGGCAGGTCTGTACGAGGGAGGGCAGCAAGGATAGAGAGATTATACCATCTGTCGGTCTGCCTGGGAGACCGAAAACAACTAGGAAGAACACCATGATGGAGTCTGCCGGGACACAAAACCTTTATATTGACTTTATGAGAGACAGAGACATTAAGTTTCACTCTCCCTCCTCAAAGGGTATTGCCCAATTACGATTAGGTTCAAAAGACAATGGAATCATGACTAGCCAGTCAGGAGGCTAAGAAGACTAGAATAACAACTAGCCAATCAATCAGAACGAGGCTAAGAAGACTAGAATCATGAATTACCAATCAGAACGAGGCTAAAAGGACTAGAATCACAGCTAGCCAA
Source organism: Oncorhynchus kisutch (assembly GCF_002021735.2). Taxonomy (NCBI): domain Eukaryota; kingdom Metazoa; phylum Chordata; class Actinopteri; order Salmoniformes; family Salmonidae; genus Oncorhynchus; species Oncorhynchus kisutch. Next base: position 30,074,124 of record NC_034191.2, read on the forward strand.
TCAGGACAAGGCTACAAAGGGCTGGACTCATCTATGACAGAGCCATAAAGCTGTTTGCTCACAGACCTGGACTTCCTGTAACTGTGTATAATGTAGCTGGTAGGTGTGGCTAGGTACAATTCTACATTTGCACAATTACTGTACAGTATGGAAGTATAAATAGATGTCAGGCCAATTGCAGGTCTTCAGTCGGGATTAGATAGGATGCCCTGCTGTCACGCACACAAACCCTATTCCTTACTATACATGACCTGTCTAGTCTACATGTGTGAACTGCTCCCTCACCCATGAGGACAGAAAGAAGGTGTGTGTGTGATGACACTATGCAGCCTATAGGACAGGTGAAGTGTGTGATGACTCTATGCAGCCTATAGGACAGGTGGAGTGTGTGATGACACTATGCAGCCTATAGGACAGGTGAAGTGTGTGTGTGTGTGTGATGACACTATGACAGGTAAGGTGTGTGATGAGACTGATGTGCAGTCTAGAGCTAAAGACCAGATGTGTCATTCTCTCTTGATTGAACTGTTAGGCCACAGTACAGTTAAAACAACTGTGACAGCCAGTCTGGTGTTTAAGGCTCTATCAGTCCAGTAGAAGGCATACTGCTGCAGACTCCCCTGCCTGGCTGGTGGTGAGTCACCTATTTATCCTATCCTAGACAGACCTCAGAGGGAGGTGTGTCTGTCTCATCGACAGCACTCTGCTCCAATCAGATCCCCCCAACCCCTCCTGCCCCACCTTCTACTCACAGACCTGTCTGCATTCCTCTTCTCAACGAATTAAATACTGGAGTCCCCCCATTTTGTTGTCACGGCAACAGCTGAAAACCACCATTGTTTCCTTGGCAACCCGTCAGGTGATAAGCAGCACATTGTCCCAGTGTGCCAGCTGTACCATGGTAGAATATTAAAAAAGGCATCAAAAACATACATCAGCGACCAAATAAACAATGCTATAACAACGGTTGCAGAACGCAGGCATAAAGCCAACACAGAGACAGTCGTATGTGAATGCGAGTGTGGGGGCATGTCTTTGCAAGCATGCTCATGAGAACATACGGTGGAATTCTGTGGGCCACAGCTGTACATGCCTAGTGCTATGACTCAGACAGAGAGGGAGAGAGATGCTGTATGTACTACTCACTGCCCTACAAAAAACAACCAGACCCACTGGACTCACACTGATACAACGACTATGGCCCCACCTCAGTCCACTATGCCATCTAGTAGCTAGCTGCGTCTCGACATTAACACATCTCTATCTGCTTGCTATACTAGCTGTAGTTTCCATCGGTACGGCTGTTCTATACTGTCCTTGAAGATAGGCAAACACTCTGCGAGGCAATCTGTACTACTATCACAGTCTAGACAGCAAGGATAGCTGCCCCTCTCCCCCATTCAAGAACATAGAACACACAGCAACAGCTAGGGTGAGACTAGATAAAAACGGTGTACCTGATAACAGGCCAAGAACCGCAGATGGACACTACAGAACACATGACAAGTACCCAGAGAAAGCGTGGCAGCACCTCTTCAGTATCAGCCTGTATTGATCCACCCACAACTAAGTCCCTACCATCCTTAAACACAGAAAGAAAGAGCCCTGCCGCTACGACAACGCCGTCCATACTACGTCAAGGGAAGAGGGGGAGACGGGGTTACAATTAGCTTTTGTTTCATTCGCACGTGACAGGCATGACTCCCTCCCTTCCCATTTCTTTCCTCAGAGGAGTAGTGGGGCCTCTGCCTGCGTGAAATAAAGTAGAGCAGGACGCAGAGCAGGACGCAGAGCAGGACCGGGCCGTGTGTGTGTGTGTGTGTGTGTGTGTGTGTGTGTGTGTGTGTGTGTGTGTGTGTGTGTGTGTGTGTGTGTGTGTGTGTGTGTGTGTGTGTGTGTGTAAACACCACTCAGGCGGCGTGAAATACAATGCAGGTGCTGAGCACATGGCCCCACAGCCAGGCTGTACTCACTGACTCACTTTTGCAGCACTGCCGAGACAGATTGCGCTACGCTAGCCTAAACTAGCTAGCGTGACAGGCAAGCAGCCAACCACGTTACGGAAAAGCCACTCCTTCAGTGCACGGCGCTAGCTAATTAGACTTGGGGACACTGGTCTTTTGACTAGCGTTTGCGGTGATTGTCAGTAACTGTAAACCTTTGTTATCTTCTCACTGGGTCCCAAATTGGAATTGAAAACAAAAAGTTGCATTTAATTGGAAATAGCCCCAAATAACTACTTTAGGGTGTGTGTACGCAAGCGCTGTGTGCGTGTTTCTGTGTTAAAACTGGGGGGTAAAATGGCCTAATTTGATAGTCCTTGTCATATAATGAATTATATAATCTTGATGCATTGTTGCCTGTCACTATGAGGAAGAGTTGCTAAGGACGAAAGGCGACTATCAAAATCCTTTCCAATCTTTCTGACTGGCACTGTGCTTTGCTAGAATGAGAGCACTGTGAACAATACAAAACAGCAACTCTGTTGTCTCGACTCCTCAGCGGTTGGCAGAGGATGGAGTGGCCATTACCGGCTGTGTGGAACTGAACAGCAAACTCACTTTTCTAACATCTGTTATATGCAAGCTGTGACAGTGTGAGTCAAGGTTACTTAATACAAACAGGGCTGAAGGAAATGGCACAACAACATGTCATCTTTCTGCGACAGTCTGGATACAGGAACAGTATGTTTTCTTAAAATTGAAAAGAGCAGAAAAATGTTGTTGCTCTTGAAAAAGTGATGGTTCAAACCTGACCAAGATGCTGTTTCAACACTGCAATGACAACAGTTCAAAACAAGTAACATTCCCTTATTCCAGCTTGGAACAACGCTCACACCCTCACAGGGGGCCCTGACCCAAAAACACAACGTCTGACCCTCCCAACGAGATGAGATAGGATCTGGAGCTGCTTTGAAAGGACGTGTCATTGAGAATCAGAACTGAACAACTAGGTGAACAACAGTATTTTATAGGCCTCTTTTGATGACATAAATCCTTAAACAAGGCCTGGAATCAAAGAAGAAAATAAAACACTAACAATTCAAAACCTGTGATTTCCTCTCAATAGAATTTTTTTTTTCTCAATCTAGACTGAATGAATTTGAACATGTCAAATTCGTTCATTCAAAGAATTGGACTTGGAAAAGTTAAAATCTCTGCCCGTGAAACATAAACTCTAAAATCATGATCTACTCTTAAAACAGAGAAATGCTCATATTTGCAACATCAAGTACTTTGTATTATATTGATATGATCTGACATGAGCAGCTTTCCCCACCACATGGAACTGCACATTTCCCCTCCAACAGCACAGCTCTTCTTCCCAAACAGGTTCCGTCAGAGTCCTTCTGTCGCCAATGAAATCTAATAGGCTGGGTAAAATGAGCCTGGTGTTTACGGCTATCTGTGCATGTCCCCTCCCTCTCTTTCCCTCCCCACCAGTTAGCAGGTAGCTAAGTCTCCCTCCCCGGCAGTTCCAGGAGAGGAGATAGATAGCTTTAGCACTGAGCTGTGGCTGGGGGGAGGGGGTTACAAAGCTCAGGCTAGCCATGTGCTCCCTTGCTCATGTGGCCCTATGAGCAGTATGAGGCAGGCTGGAGGGAGGGCTGAAAGAAGAGCGGGAGGAGTCCCAGTGTTGAGCACTCCAGGGTTTAAGAGTTCCAGCCATGGTGCAGCATGGTGTACACAGCCATTCTCCCTAGCCATCTCTCACACACAGCCATTCTCCCTTTCTCCCTAGCCATCTCTCACACACAGCCACTCACCCTCTCCCCATTTCCCTTTCTCCCTAGCCATCTCTCACACACAGCCACTCTCACCCTCTCCCCATTTCCCTTTCTCCCTAGCCATCTCTCACACACAGCCACTCTCACTCTCCCCATTTCCCTTTCTCCCTAGCCATCTCACACACAGCCACTCTCACTCTCTCCCCATTTCCCTTTCTCCCTAGCCATCTCACACACAGCCACTCTCACTCTCCCCATTTCCCTTTCTCCCTAGCCATCTCTCACACACAGCCACTCTCGCTCTCTCCCCATTTCCCTTTCTCCCTAGCCATCTCTCACACACAGCCACTCTCACTCTCTCCCCATTTCCCTTTCTCCCTAGCCATCTCTCACACACAGCCACTCTCTCCCCATTTCCCTTTCTCCTTAGCCATCTCTCACACACAGCCACTCTCGCTCTCTCCCCATTTCCCTTTCTCCCTAGCCATCTCACACACACAGCCATTTTAACACGCATTATATCAAACAGCAGCAATTAGGTCAGAAAAACATTCCATGTTACAGACCACATCTTAAGTCGTAAAGTAACTAATACAGCCTAACAAAGGACAACTAACTACTGTAGGAGAAAATGTCTAGAGAAAAACTGCTCAAACCGACAAGCATGGGAAGTAAAAATCTGCTTGCAAGCAGGCAGCCTTAAATGCAAGTTCAGCCTTAAATGCAAGTTCAGCCTTAAATGCAAGTTCCCTTTCAGCCTTAAATGCAAGTTCAGCCTTAAATGCAAGTTCCTTGTCGGTTTGGTCTCTAGCTTACTCACTCGGTCACTTCTATGAAAGGAGGAAGAAATGAAACAAGGAAGTGTGACTTGACTTCTCGCCAACAGCCACTCTGCTGAGAAGTAACCTCACAGTGACAGTAACCTCGGTGGAAAACAAGAGAAGAGGCATGCTCTGATAAGAGACCCGGCCTGGAGATAACATGATCAGAGTTTCCATTCATAAAGAGTCTCAGAGTAGGAGTGCTGATCTAGTATCAGGTCGCTCCTAACCAAAATAATTGAATTCATTATGATCTAAAAGGCAACACTGATCCTAGATCAGCACTCCTACCCAGGAGGCCATGTTGCTCAAACAAAGATGACAGACAAAATAAATAAAAAGTTTAACTAAGCAAGTCAGCTAAGAACAAATTCTTATTTACAATGATGGCCTACCAAAAGGTCCTCCTGCGGGGACGGCGGTTGGGATAAAAAAAAAAAATATAGGACCAAACACACATCACAAGAGACACCACAACACTACATAGAGAGAGAGCTAAGACAACATAGCATGGCAGCAACACAACATGACAATAACATGGTAGCAACACAACATGGTAGCAGCGCAAAACATGGTACAAACATTATTGGGCACAGGCAACAGCACAAAGGGCAAGGTAGGGATATGCGTCAACAGCAACCTTGGGAAAATCCTATGCATTATCATTAACAGCAGACTCATACATTTCCTCAGTGAAAACAACATACTGAGCAAATGTCAAATTGGCTTTTTACCAAAGTACCGTATGACAGACCACGTATTCACCCTGCACACCCTAATTGACAAACAAACAAACCAAAACAAAGGCAAAGTCTTCTCATGCTTTGTTGATTTAAAAAAAAGAAGCCGTTGACTCAATTTGGCATGAGGGTCTGCTATACAAATTGGTGGAAAGTGGTGTTGGGGGGAGGGAGAACATACGACATTATAAAATCCATGTACACAAACAAGTGTGCAGTTAAAATTGGCAAGAAACACACATTTCTTTCCACAGGGCCATGCAGCTTAAGCCACACCCTCTTCAACAAAAAATATCAACGAATTGGTGAGCGCACAAGAAGTCTGCAGCACCCGGCCTCACCCTACTAGAATCCGAAGTCAAATGTCTACTGTTTTCTGATGATCTGGTGCCTCTGTCACAAACCAAGGAAGGCCTACAGCAGCACCTAGAGATGTTCTGCATAGATTCAGCCAGACCTGGGCCCTGACAGACCTGGGCCCTGACAGTAAATCTCAGTAAGACAAAAATAATGGTGTTCCAAAAAAAGTCCAGTCGCCAGGACCACAAATACAAATTCCATCTAGACACCGTTGCCCTAGAGCACAAAAAAAACAATACACACCTCAGCGCCACAGGTAACTTGCACAAAGCTGTGAACGAGCTGAGAGACAAGGCAAGAAGTGCATTCTAAGCCATCAAAAATAACATTTGGCATACCAATTAGGAGCCGGCTAAAAATACCTGAATCAGTTATTTTTATTTGATTTATTTCACCTTTATTTAACCAGGTAGGCAAGTTGAGAACAAGTTCTCATTTACAATTGCAACCTGGCCAAGATAAAGCAAAGCAGTTCGACAGATACAACGACACAGAGTTACACATGGAGTAAAACAAACATACAGTCAATAATACAGTAGAAAAATAAGTCTATATACGATGTGAGCAAGTGAGGTGAGATAAGGGAGGTAAAGGCAAAGAAAGGCCATGGTGGCGAAGTAAATACAATATAGCAAGTAAAACACTGGAAAGGTATATTTGCAGTGGAAGAATATGCAAGGTAGAGATTGAAATAATGGGATGCAAAGGAGCAAATACAGTAGGGGTTGTAGTCGTTTGGGCTAAATTATAGACGGGCTATGTGCAGGTGCAGTATTCTGTGCGCTGCTCTGACAGCTGGTGCTTAAAGTTATAGAACCCATTGCCCTTCATCGTTGTGAAGTCTGGGGTCCGCTCACCAACAAAGATTTCACAAAATGGGACAAACGCCAAATTAAGACTGCATGCAGAATTCTGCTAAAATATCCTGTGTACAATGTAAAACACGAAATATTGCATGCAGAGCAGAATTAGGCGGATATCAGCTAATTATCAAAATCCAGAAAAATATACATATATTTCTACAACCACCTAAAAGGAAGTGACCTGTTGCCACAAGAAAAGGGCAACCAATGAAGAACAAACACCATGGTAAACACAAACACAACCCAAATGGTATTGACAACAGGTGGAAATTATAGGCAATTAGCAAGACACCCCCAATAAAGGAGTGGTTCGGCAGGTGGCGACCACAGACCAGTTCTCAGTTCCTATGCTTCCTGGCTGATGTTTTGGTCACTTTTGAATGCTGGCGGTGCTTTCACTCTAGTGGAAGCATGAGATGGAGTCTACAACCCACACAAGTGGCTCAGGTAGTGCAGCTCATCCAGGATGGCACATCAATGCGAGCAAGAAGGTTTGCTGTGTCCGTCAGCGTAGTGTCCAGAGCATGGAGGCACTACCAGGAGACAGGCCAGTACATCAGGAGACGTGAAGGAGGCCGTAGGAGGGCAACAACCCAGCAGCAGGACCGCTACCTCCGCCTTTGTGCAAGGAGGAGCACTGTCAGAGCCCCACAAAATGACCTCCAGCAGGCCACAAATGTGCATGTGTCTGCTCAAACGGTCAGAAACAGACTCCATGAGGGTGGTATGAGGGCCCGACGTCCACAGGTGGGGATTGTGCTTACAGCCCAACACCGTGCAGGACGTTTGGCATTTGCCAGAGAACACCAAGATTGGCAAATTCGCGACTGGTGCCCTGTGCTCTTCACAGATGAAAGCAGGTTCACACTGAGCACATGTGACAGACGTGACAGAGTCTGGAGACGCCGTGGAGAGAACATTCTGCTGCCTGAAACATCCTCCAGCATGACCGGTTTGGCGTTGGGTCAGTCATGGTGTGGGGTGGCATTTCTTTGGGGGGCCGCACAGCCCTCCATGTGCTCGCCAGAGGTAGCCTGACTACCAAGATGAGATCCTCAGACCCCTTGTGAGACCATATGCTGGTGCGGTTGGCTCTGGGTTCCTCCTTATGCAAGACAATGCTAGACCTCATGTGGCTGGAGTGTCAGCAGTTCCTGCAAGATGAAGGCATTGATGCTATGGACTGGCCCGCCCATTCCCCAGACCTGAATCCAATTGAGCACATCTGGGACATCATGTCTCGCTGCATCCACCAACGCCACGTTGCACCACAGACTGTCCAGGAGTTGGCGGATGCTTTAGTCCAGGTCTGGGATGAGATCCCTCAGGGATTTCCACTTTAATTTTGAGTGGGACTCCAAATCCAGACCTCCATGGGTTGATAAATTTGATTTCCATTGATAATTTGTGTGATTTTGTTGTCAGCACATTCAACTATGTAAAGAAAAGTTTTTAATAAGAATATTTCATTCGTTCAGATCTAGGATGTGTTATTTTAGTGTTCCCTTTATTTTTTTTGAGCAGTGTATATCACACACATAAGAGATTTGAAATGTCTATTATTTTGGAACTTTGAGTGTAATGCTGCTAGCTGCAGCGACTGAAGGGCTGCCAAGCATCACTGTCCAAAGATGAATCAAATGAAAAGTAATCCTCTGCCCAAATCCTCTTATTCAAACTCTGATGTGGTGCTCATTGGTCACATTAGTAGACTGCCCCACCCTTTGCCCCCAGCCTAAAGTAACAAAAAAATGGAAGAGGAGATCAAGAGGGGAGAGAGAGAGGCGCGTGCAGTCGGGAAACACGTGCCTGCCCTGCACCAGACTTTTAAAACACCCCTCCCATCACCTCTTCCCTCCCTCTACTCTTCTTTTCACCCCTCCATTGCTCTCCCCTAACCCACCACTATTGGAGTGCAACCAATAACAATTAGGGACGAGAACTGCGTGACTCAGCACGACTTCTACTAGTCAACTGTTACCAAGGAGAGAGGCCTGCTATAGGCTAGTGTGTGTGTGTGTACTGAGCTTGTCTATCAGGAAACGCTGCTCAGTCTGAGCTCCATAGACAGTAGTACTGAGAAGGAGCCTCTTACAGTAAACTGATCAGTAAAAGGGAAGACCGGAGGATGCGATGGTTTTATAGCAACATGAAGCAACTATGCACACGTAGGCCTGTGTCGCATACTTATAACTTCTAAGACTGGTGGGAGTTTACAACATACACTATTCAAGATATTTTTTTTATACCAGTATTCAGTCCTGCAAAAGTGCATTATTAAGATGGAAATATATTACAATGTACTGAAAATCTTAAATAAAATAAAAATCCTGATAATGTTAAATTCCTAAAAGTGGAGGACCATGCTAGTGTAAATACATCAAGAGTGGAATATATATCTGTAGTTGTTTGTTTGTTTCCTGGCCAGTACGTGCTTTAAATACATCCTAAATCCAGCTTGGCTGTCGAGGGGGGGGTGGGGGTGGGGGTGCTGGGTCAGTCTGCTAGTCGAACACGCCACACTAACACGGCAGTGTTCCACTCATCACACAGAGAGGGAGGCAGGGGGAGGAGGGAGATTGGATGACATGAGTTCTCTGTACACCCACACTGCCCTAGTTTCCCTCTCTCCTAGTCTCTCATAGCCCTCCCTAGCCCCCCTCCATGCACCTCCCAGGGAGGAAAACCCCACCGCTGCCACCAACATACAAGATCAGATCCTCACCAGCACCAGAGGTGGAGGTGCACAGGAAAGTAGTGTGTGTGCATATTAAACAAGCACACACACAGCAAACATAGCAACAGGGACTCGATCACATCACTCCTGAGTTAAAATAGCTTAGTCGAAGAGCTTTGTACACCGGTCATCTGCTTGCACACAGCTTTCGATATACTCCCTGCCAGTATCACACATGACTCATTGAACCACAATTACAATCATTCCTGTTTCAACCACAAAAGTCCATTAAAAAAAAGGTTTTAATCTCATGAGATTAGGTTTTATAAAGCTTTTTATTAAGATTATCTTTAATCAATCTTTCAAAAGGGTTTTAATGAACTCTTTGTACATTTTCATTGGAGACTCTGTTCCGCCTATACCCAAAGGCAACAGAGCATATCCAGACAGTTTAGCTTTCTGCTTGAGACTAGAAACGTCCTTCCCTCCCCTGGACTAACCAGACCAGACCTAATGACGTTGCCAAGAACACCAAGGACCTTAGGACATACAAAGCAGCTCCAATATCAGCCTACTGGCACTAACACAACATAAGGATTGTTATCATCTTAGTTCATTTTAAATTAATTGCCATTTACACCAATTTTGTAACAGACAGTTTGCCCACACAAGAAACCGCCTGTAGATGTGGTGGAATATACACCATCACTTCACACTGAAGAAGCAACAGAAAAGTTCAGTGCTCAGACAGTTCCTAGCAACACCACCAGACAGTACACCAGTGGTCGGCAACAGGCAGCCCGCAGTCCAAAACCAACCCGCGAGTGATTTATTTTGTCCCCCCCAAAAAAAATATTTTAGTTTTTTGTCCCCAAAAAATGTACCTGTAAAAAAAAATGTAAAAATGTAAAAAGAAAATGACAAAACTAAATAAAAAGTTGGTCACAAATACAAACCAAAAATTGAAAATCACTAGAAATTCTGCAAAAAAATGTTTAATTTAGTCACTGTTCACCAAGTATTCTCACAAATAAAAAAAGGAGACATGGTCATGTCTCAATGTAATCAAGGTTTGAAATTGTTATTTTCAAATACAAATCTCACTTGGTTTTAGTCAATTCGCAGTGTACAAATTATTATAATCATGTTCTGGCCCCTGATCGGTCTGCGGCTGACTTTAAAAAATGTTTTAAACTTTATTTAACTAGGCAAGTCAGAAAAGAACAAATTCTTATTTATAATGACGGCATAGGAACAGTGGGTTAACTGCCTTGTTCAGGGGCAGAACAACAGATTTTTACCATGTCAGCTCGGGGATTCAATCTAGCAACCTTCCGGTTACTAGTATAATGCTCTAACCACTAGGCTACCTGCTGCCCCAAATCTAGTTGCCTACCCCTGCAGTACACGGTCTGCCAACAACACATATTAAATTATCCACAAGTATAAAACTCCAACTTCATTACTGGAAAAAAGCTTCTTCAAACAAAGCTTCACAGAAAACTGACCCTGCTCCCCTTGACAGGGAAACAATCAACATTGGAAAACTAGAAAATCCACCGTAAATTCAAATGTGAAAATCGACACTGAATGCAACAACTCAGTAGTAGTTTCTCCTTTGCTCAGCCATGCAGTTCTTCTAGGTTGCTTACCTGTATATATCGGAGGGCGCTCCTCAGGACACTGAGGTTAGAGGTCTTCTTCTCGTCTGCATTGGGGATGTTTTTCTTCAGGGTGTCAAAGCACTCTTTCAGGTGAGCACGTCTGAGTGTAAGGGATGGAGGGATGAAGGTAAAGAGAAGAGCCTTTTAGTTAGAGGAAGAGGCAGGACGAGACGTGATTTCACATATTCAGATTCAAAAAGAAAAAAAATGCTGCAAACCAATTTACCATTTGGGACTTATAAATAATTCCTAGTAACATAAGACACATTGAACAGGTTTCTGTTTCCTGGTAAAACATCTCTGATAAAGGCAGGGGTACGGCAACAACTCCCCTACTTAGTCCCGTTCTGGGCATTATAACCCTACTATTACAGTACATGGAAGTACTAGCAGAATAAGCAGAACATTCAAAGCCATTAACAAGTCCAAGATGTCAATTATCGTCTGACAAATGCAATAGCTATAGATTAGCCATAAGTGAATAAATGGGAGAATAAGTTGTTCTTAGACCAGGACAGAGAAGCAAGCAAGCAACTCGGTTGAAAAAAAGACATGGGCAATAAGTGGGCTCCCGAGTTGCGCAGTGGTCTAAGGCACTATATCTCAGTGCAAGAGGCATCACTACAGTCCCCGGTTCGAATCCAGGCTGTATCACATCCAGCCGTGATTGGGAGTCCCATAGGGCGGCACACAATTGGCCTAGCTTCGTGCAGGTTTGGCCGTCATTGTAAATAAGAATGTTCTTAACTGACTTACCTAGTTAAATAAAAAGGTTCAATTATACATTAAAAAAATATATATAAAAATAAAAGTGCACACCTAATCTCAACCTTAAACTGTCCTGTGCAAAGAGCTCAACCCTCTTTGTTTAATAAAGGTGACCATGGGAGAGAGATGCACCCACCTGTTTTTCTCAAGCTTGTTATGTACTTCTCTTGTCCCTGCCCTGTAAAAGCACAGATCGGAGCACATTATAAGATTGGGTGTCCAGAATGGGCAAGACGACGAGACTCACAGAACAAGAATCAAAATCAACCAACAAATATAAAGTACTCCATCATCTTCTACTTTACTTCAACAATATACTGTATAATATGCACAGGGAGCTAATTGGATCTGATTATTGCACAATTGTCCAATCAGGACATACCCATTATGAAGTACATAAGCCAAGAATCATTTAGTCCAAGAATCCTTCAGTGCAGTGACTTTTCATGGTTCGTGATTCTTCCGATACCGTTGGTGCCTTACCACTCAACAAGTGACTGACAATCACAGGCACAGTTACAGACAAAGGAAAACTAAAAGGCAAATGGAGGAAAAAAATCCAAACAAAGTTCAAACCATCCTCTCCTATAAATAACTAAATGGCCACTTACCCTCCAGGCCTCTTCTTCCCGTCCAGGTCAGGGGGGCTGCCTCGGCCCCCAACAGGGCTGGTCTGGCCTCCGCACGGAGTCTGGGGCCCTGGCTGGGGGAGTAAGGAATGCAGCTGGGAGGCTGAGACGATGGAGCCAGGGTAGGGTTGCACCAGCTGGGGAGACTGCTGTTGTTGCTTCTGCAGCAGTTTATGGGTTCCAGATTGAGGGGAAACAATCTGTGGAAGGTGATGGTGGTGATGATTCTGCTTTTGGTTGCCAGATTGAGCCAAAGACAAGTGGTGGGAGTGGTCTGTCTTCACCTGAGGAGAGAGAGCCAAAAGCACACCCTGTCCCTGGTGGCCCTGCCCTGGAGAGTGAGGGTCCCTCCTGGGGGAGGCCAGGTGGGTTGCTGCCCCAGCCTGGGAGGACAGGGTGGTGGAAGAGGGGGTTGGGACGGTGGGGGGCAGACCTGTGTGGTTGGAGGTCATCATGGGGATAGGAATGACAGTCATGGAGGGGGGCGGCAGTGGGGGCGGGACAAAGGCGGGGCAGCGCTCTGAGTAGGGGCAGGAGTCTTCTGCTCGGGTCACATAGTTCATCTGGATGGGGGAGGAGTGGGTAGTGACATCATTGCGTTTGTGGTCAGATAGCTGTTCGAGGCAAAGCTTCTCCCGCAGCTCATTCTCCTCTGTGGGGAGAGAAAGACGGCATAGTTAGAGGACAGAGCATGCTAACAGTTAGAGCAGCAAGGTTAAGTACCAGCAGAAACATTTCATAACATTTCTAGCGTCCTCTGACTAATCTCCATCTAGTGAGTTTGACAGCCGGGTTTCACTCATCAAGGAACACTACAAATCAATAAACAAAAAGAGGGGAGGGAGGAAAACTAGAATAGCTGGAAGGAAGAATTCAGCCAGCCATTCACCTACGCTAGCAGTGTTCACAGCTTACATTGCCGTTGTATGGTTTGAATTGAAATAGGCCACTGACATACGTTCACACCAGACCTGTAGGCATAGACCTCATCCTGCCTCTTGGAACTCTGCCAGCTTATAAGAGCCTTATAATGCAGCCGCAATGCCTTGCCTGCCAGAACAGTGAAACTAGTTACAAGAATTGACATTATACTAAACAGAGCTTGTCTTTGAGGGAATCCTGTAGTGCACTATATAGAGAATAGGTGCCATTTCCAAGTCCTCATTACGTTGCGCTTCTTGGTGCTGGCTGGTTGCCTGGCTACATGACAAACTCAATGCTGTTTATTCTTTTAACGAGTTGATTCACACAGGTCTGGAGTAGAGGTCGACCGATTAGGATTTTTCAACGCCGATACCGATTATTGGAGGACCAAAAACAGATACCGATTATTCGAGGATCAAAAACAGATACCGATTATTCGAGGATCAAAAACAGATACCGATTATTCGAGGATCAAAAAAAGATATAGATTAATCGGGCGATTTTTTAAAATGTATTCATTTCTAATAATGACAATTACAACAATACTGAATGAACGCTTATTTTAACTTAATATAACACACCAATAAAAATCCATTTAGCCTCAATTTAGTTTAAATAATGCAAAAACAAAGTGTCGGAGAAGAAAGTAAAAGTGCAATATTTGCCATGTAAGAAAGCTAACGTTTAAGTTCCTTGCTCAGAACATGAGAACATATGAAAGCTGGTGGTTCCTTTTAACATGAGTCTTCAATATTCCCAGGTAAGAAGTTTTAGGTTGAGGTCATTATAGGAATTATAGGACTATTTCTCTCTATACCATTTGTATTTCATATACCTTTGACTATTGGATGTTCTTATAGGCACTTTAATATTGCCAGTGTAACAGTTTAGCTTCTGTCCCTCTCCTCGCCCCTACCTGGGCTCCAACCAGGAACACATCGACAACAGCCACCCTCGAAGCATCGTTACCCATCGCTCCACAAAAGCCGTGGCCCTTGCAGAGCAAGGGGAACAATTACTCCAAGTCTCAGAGCGAGTGACGAGTTTGAAACACTATTAGCGTGCACCCCACTAACTAGCCAGCCATTTCACATTGGTTACACCAGACTAATCTCGGGAGTTGATAGGTTTGAAGTCATAAACAGCTCAATTTGAAGCATTACGAAGAGCTGCTGGCTTTCGCACGAAAGTGCCGTTTGAATGAATGCTTACGAGCCTGCTGCTGCCTACCACGGCTCAGTCAGACTGTTATATCAAATAATAGACTTAATTATAACATAATAACACACAGAAATATGAGCCTTAGGTCATTAACATGGTCCGGAAACTAGCATTTCGAAAATAAAACGTTTATTCTTTCAGTGAACGACGAAACCGTTCCGTATTTTATCTAACGGGTGGCATCCATAAGTCTAAATATTCCTGTTAACATTGAAGGTTGTGCAATGTATGTCATAATTACGTAAAATTATGGCAAATTAGATCGCAACGAGCCAGGCGGCACAAACTGTCGCATATAGGCGGCACAACTGTCGCTCCAGTTTCAACTGTTCCGCCTTATTATTATTCGACCATGCTGGTCATTTATGAACATTTTAACATCTTGGCCATGTTCTGTTATAATCTCCACCCGGCACAGCCAGAGGAGGACTGGCCACCCCACATAGCCTGGTTCCTCTCTAGGTTTCTTCCTAGGTTTTGGCCTTTCTAGGGAGTTTTTCCTAGCCACCGTGCTTCTACACCTGCATTGCTTACTGTTTGGGGTTTTAGGCTGGGTTTCTGTACAGCACTTTGAGATATCAGCTGATGTACGAAGGGCTATATAAATACATTTGATTTGATTTGATATACCCTGACAATGCATGCAATGAATGCAAGAGAAGTGACACAACTTCCCTAGTTAAAATAAATTCATGTTAGCAGGCAATATTAACTAAATATGCATGTTTAAAAATATATACTTGTGTATTGATTTTAAGAAAGGCGTTGATGTTTATGGTTAGGTACACATTGGTGCAACGAGAGTGCTTTTTCGCGAATGCGCTTGTTAAATCACCCATTTGCCGAAGTAGGCTATGATTCAATGATAAATTAACAAGGTAGATAAACTAGTAATATCAACCATGTGTAGTTAACTAGTGATTATGTTAAGATTGATTGCTTTTAATAAGATAAGTTTAATGCTAGCTAGCACCTTACCGTGGCTCCTTGCTGCACTCGCATAACAGGTAGTCAGCCTGCCACGCAGTCTCCGTAGAGTGTATGTAGTGTATGCAATGTAAATCGGCCATGATCGGTATCCAAAAATGCTGATTACGGATTGTTATGAAAACTTGAAAATCGTCCATTCCGATTAATCGGTCGACCTCTAGTCTGTAGTATGACAGGAGAACTGGCTGACAGTGTGTGTGGTAAAATCTGTGCTGCACTCAGTTTGTGAGATTATTATATATATTTTTTGAATAGGGAGTGGGGTATATTCCAAGGTCAGTGTGTCCAAGTAAAAGCAGGTTTTATGCCTCTAGCTCCATTACATTCATTCGGGCATAGTTCCAATGTAAAAAGGGATATATTCTGTTGGGATATTACAAGCTTCTGTAATTCCCCAAACTAAATCTCCTTACTGGAGACCCATATGCAACGACTGTAGTATGTGTAGGGCTACATACTGTAAAGAAGAGTTTGTGAAGCTTAGAGCAGAAGCAGAATTGTTTTTCTGGGAAACTTCCTTCTATGATATCTCCACATCTACTGAGAGCACGGAGAGAAAGAGAGAGACTTGTCTGTTAGAACAGTTCAGTACTGATACTCTTAACATAAAGTCCACGTGCTGTCCTTTGAGAATGAGCTCACATTGTGTTGAAAGAACAAGGAATACGCAATGTCGTCTCAGAGTGGGGGAGAAAAGACGACAACCTGGACAAGCCAGAGAGACAAAGGAAAAGAGGGGGTTGAATCCCTGAGTTCTAGCAACGACCTCACCTACTATCTTCATCCAATCAGATTGGAGAATCACCCCCCCTCCAACAGCACGTGTTTCAATGTGTAGATACTAGGGGGAAGGGGGGGGTTGTCCAGTTGCCATGGTAACGTCAGTGTTAGAACCCATCAGACACAAGAGAGCTTTTACAGCCATCCTTTACGTTGATAAGGGGTGGAGCAGGGCCATGCCAAGTCTGGCCATTACAGTACGTTAGCTACACAATGTTGCCTTCTTCCCTTCGACCACCATATCCAATTGGGTTGTTCTGAGAACCTTTCAGAAGTATGGGAGATATTGAGGTCATACAATGGATTGGGCCCAAGCTGTGGTACTTTACCTGATTATCAGGAGGGTATAGCTGACTGTAGTCAAAAATATTGACAAAAGCGAAAGTCTCAAAGTATAGCATAACAGTGTGTCTGTCAGTCACAATAACGCTCTCTGCCTGTGCATCATCCAAAAGAGGCTAATGCCATAACATACATGGAACATGATTTCACAGTGAACACAGGCATTGGACATATTTTCTTCATAGCCAGGAACAAGCAACAGCTCTGCTCTCCCCAGCACAGCAGACGTCAGATCATCAGACACTGAAAGCCACCACAGTCTTAAATAAGAGTCTCAAATAAAGAGCAGATCATAGCCGCGGGAAGTAGTTTGGGGGTGCTGCGATATCGTTCTTCGAGTGTGGGTGGGGGTTGCCCACATGCTCCAGAAGGCTATTGGGTCGCTAATACGGGACTATTAAAAGGCCCACTGCACTACTTTTGTGAAATGTTTTAATTTATTTTTGATTCCCCCCTTATTAACCTGAACTAGGCCGACTTAAGTTAGTAAAAATAAAATGTTCAAGACCAGGGTAGTATTAGTGCACACCCTAGCACTGTCATCAGTGTAAACAACACCATCATCATTACTCTTTAACCACCACCTCAGGCCTATCCACTACACTCATTAGTGACAAATTGCAGTCAGAGTTCAAAGTTCAGGAGCCCTGAGAAGTTGCAGTCCATTAAGTGCTCTCCTCCCAAATACAAGAACAACCCATAAAACCCCAGGAGGACTAGATTGGTTCGGACAAACCCCAGAAGGATTGGTTCAACCTTGCCCAGTCACACACCCAGAGTAGGATTCAAAAGGTCAAACTGAGTACATCAAATACAAAGCCAGCACTGTCTAATTCCACTCTACAAGTACATGAGAAGAATGGTCCTTTACAAACCCATTCCAGAGATCAACCCCTGCCCAGAGCTAGGAATAAGTCCTTCTCTACATGCATCCGAGGATGGTCCTTTAAAAACCCATTACATACTCAAAACCTCCTTTTAAGTGCAGAGTACAGAGTGTTGAAACTCCTAAATCAAAGAGTATTGGTCGCGTACACATATTTTGCAGATGCTCTCGCAGGTGTAGTGAAACACTTATGTTTCTAGCTCCAACAGTGCAGTAATACCCAATAATACACATTAAATATAAGAACAGGCGATGCCAGAGTCCGGAATATAAATATATATGATGGTGTGTATTGCTATTATTGACAGTATATTAATAGAAAATATGTATACAGCAGTAGTTATATGATGAGCCATGACTAGAATACAGTACAAACATAAAGTGGGTAAAACTATGTAAACATTGAAGTGACCAGCATTCAATGACTATGTACACAGGTCATTACCCCTCTGTCCTCTCTGCAAATGAATGACAAATCAAGAAACTGACTGGTGAATAGGAAGCTGTGGATAAGGTAGAGGAAGGGGTTGTTGTTACTTTTACCATCTTGGTTCTCAACCCATGAGTAATCAGAAGTGAAAGCATTGACCTAAGATGTGAGAGAATGATGCCGCTCCTTGGTTTCCGGTAAAAATTGGAGAAACAGTTGAGTATAGCCTAGTTCTCATGCAATTTATAAACATCATTTTGTAAATCAACGTGGGAGTCAAGTCTGGTATAAGTTTGTTTGTCAACTGCATTAGTTTGTCAATTAAAACACTTTCCAATAACCTTATTTTCTTCAGTAAATTGGTTGACTCGAGACTACAATGAGCTCATATATAATAACATACACACTTTCAAAGTACACGAAAAACAAGATTCAGCGAGAGGAGTTACTTGGTTAATGTTTGCTTGACTTACTAAATATCTAGTGAAATTTTGCATCGTTGTTTTCAGCTCTGTAGCCTTGATAGAATAGAGTTAAAAACATGTGTAGTTCTACTTATATAACCACTGCACATAGCAGAGGAGTGAGTACAGTCGAGCGGGAGAAACACTGCCCTACTTTCTTCCACACTGACCAGCAGCCACACTAGAGAGAAGAGAACAGGGCGGGAGGGGGCCTCCGAGTGTAGGAGTGCCGAGCATGCACGTGGTGAAACGGCCAGCCCCCGTTGCAGATATGGGGCATCATCAATTTGGACACGTCACCAGCAACACGCAAAAAAATACGTGTTTAGCGCGTGAGTCGAAGGTTCCTTTACTATGAATGCTCTATTTAGTCTACATTTCAGCTTAAAAAGTGCCATGTACGAAATCACAAAATGTAAAGTTGTATTCATACAATCATTTTAGGAGTTCAAAAGACTGATCGCTACAGAAACCGAGGGGGAAACCTGAAATCTGTCATATGATCCCCTGCTATGTCAGGTCAAATTATGCAAAACGGATTTAGCGCTCCCGTCGCCACCGCCCTTTCCTGCGAGTTGTTTTCTCGAATGTAAAATAATGAATGAAGGTTACTATTCAACTTTAAAAGAGGTCGCCAAATGTTAAGGTTACAGAGTTTTGCCGAGATATCATAGTTGGAAACAGTGTTGCAAATAAACAAGATCGTTTCAAGACTTGATAGGAGGCGTTTCGATCATCGTACGTCTGTAATGCAGTAAAATTCACATGGCTACATTGTCTCCTGTCACACATCCAAATTATATATTTGTAATCAACTTCTTAGAACAAGGAGCCACTGAAATAGGCTACCATTTCACATCACACCTCAAATTGCTCAAGACATTTAACTCAGTAGAGCCAACTATATAGTCGAGACAAGGAAGTCTAATCATAACCCCACAACACGAACAAAAGCAATACAATCACCTGTGCACATCATTTTAAATTTAAACCAAAATAATTTATTACGGTAAAAGTCCATTTACATTGAGAGAGGTAAAATGCATGCAGAGATTCTTCTCACAGTAGAAATAACTTTGAAATTTGACACATCTAAATAACGAATTCGTTTGATCCTTTAAACTTTGAAAGCCTCTAGAAAACCTATAATTGATTGCAACCTTTACATACCACGTGCTTTCTGTTGTTGCTGGGCTTGCAATTCCAAAAACTTTGCTGCTTCTAAAAGCGTTTCGATGCTCATTTCTTCTCCGTATTGGAAACAAAACGTTACAAGTAAAAATGTTGCGCAAATGTTACAGGGTATGCACTTTATTTTTCAGTGTAATGATCCAGTCTTTCAATCAGCAAAACTGAAGAAAAGGGTAATCGGAGACCCCTCGTAGAAACTCTTCCACATACATACGTAGAGGAGTTGCAACAAGATGGCGCTGAGAGTAGTAGGTAACAAATCAGGGCCAAAAGCATACCATTTATGACCGCCCACACATGTTATTCCCTCCCATACACTGCAATGACAAGGAAAACAAGAAATGGAGTCTTGGAATGGACTGACCTGCTGCTATTTCTTAGAATGAAAGAAACGAAGCATGACAATTAAACAAATTGTGAAAGTCGTTCCTCAGTTGAATTGAAACAACTCAGCATGTTGATTCAAAAAGTTGTTTCTACATTGAATTTCATAGTGTTATGATTAACACAAACTACATGTTCTATCATTCATTCCTAATCCACGATTTATCTGTATCCGTTCACGGCAAGACGTATCATTTCTGCAATAGCCAATCACCAGGGAGAACAACAAGGTATGGTGCTTGAACACATGGACAAAGTGCAGTAGCCATCATTCGAATATAATGATTCGGTCTCCAGGTCTGTGTCCTCAGAAACCAATTTCCGCCATACATTTATTAGTCATCACAGTTGTCTGTTTAAAGTAATCTTAAAGGAAACATGTAATTTATTTCTTGTGTTGCAACCATTTGCCGTGTCAACCGTCATAAATGTACCATTAGTCATACAAAGGGCGTGGTGGAATAGTCAATTCACAAACAACGTGGTACAGGGCGGGGCGGCTTTAAACAAGAGCAATTCGAACGTTTGTTATATAAAGACAGTAGTAGCCTTTCTCTCCACATGACCGAGCGTCGACGACTTTGGGCTGACTGTCTGGATGTTCCGGGAGTAGTCGATTTTCTCATTTTAACTATGGGCAGTAATGTTATTTTGCTTTGTCAGCATACCCCTTTAATTGAGATAATTAAGTATTATGATTGCTTGTTTTTTACTGGCGTGATAGCTATTTAAGACCAAAGTTATCATAAATTCAACCAAAAAGTGACACCACCTCAAGCAACCATTGTGTGTCTGTTCTATTTATCACACTGACACAGCAATACGAGCAGGAAGTCAATATTGCGGCTTTAAAAAAATGCCACTGTGATAGTGACACAGTTGCACTCAAACGGAGCTGTGAACTCACCTTTGCCTGGTACAGCAACTGCACCGCCCACAACCGTAGGGCTCTCCAAAGGGTGTCGCGGATTGCACGACGCATCACCAGGTTAAACTACCTGCCCTCCAAGATGCCTACAGCACCCGATGTCACAGGAAGGCCAAAAAGATAATCAATGATCACCCGAGCCACTGCCTGTTCACCCCGCTATCATCCAAAAGGCGAGGTCAGTATAGGTGCATCAAAGCTGGGACCGAGAGAAGCAGTTTTTCAATCTCTCAAGGCCATCAGACTGTTAAATAGACATCACTAGCATGGAGGCTGCTACCTATATACAGACTTGAAATCATTGGCCACTTTAATAAATGGAACACTAGTCACTTTAATGTTTACATATCTTGTGTTATTCATCTCATATATATATATATATATTTTTTTTAAATTTATTTATCCGTTATTTTACCAGGTAAGTTGACTGAGAACACGTTCTCATTTGCAGCAACGACCTGGGGAATAGTTACAGGGGAGAGGAGGGGGATGAATGAGCCAATTGTAAACTGGGGATTATTAGGTGACCGTGATGGTTAACACCCCTACTCTTACGATAAGTGCCATGGGATCTTTAATGACCTCAGAGAGTCAGGACACCCGTTTAACGTCCCATCCGAGAGACGGCACCCTACACAGGGCAGTGTCCCCAATCACTGCCCTGGGGCATTGGGATATTTTTTAGACCAGTGGAAAGAGTGCTTCCTACTGGCCCTCCAACACCACTTCCAGCAGCATCTGGTCTCCCATCCAAGGACTGACCAGGACCAACCCTGCTTAGCTTCAGATGCAAGCCAGCAGTGGTATGCAGGGTATTCTATACCCAAATTGCTCATCCATATATATTCTTATAAACTGGTGGTTTGAGCCCTGAATGCCGATAGGCTGACAGCCATGGTAAATCAGACCACGGGTTTGACAATTTATTTTTACTGCTCTAATTAAGTTGGTAACTAGTTTATAATAGCAATAAGGCACCTCAGGGGTTTGTGATAAAAAGCCAATATACCACGGCTAAGGGCTGTGTCCAGGCAGTACGCGTTGCGCCTAAGAACAGTCCTTAGCCGTCATATATTGGCCATATACCACACCTCCTCGGGCTTTAATTGCTTAATTATTCCATTCCTTTACTTGGATTTGTGTGTATTAGGTATTTGTTTTGAAATGGTTAGATCTATTGTTGCACTGTCGGAACTAGAAAGTGTTTCTCTACACTCGCAATAACAGCTGCTAAACATGTATGTGACCAATAAAATGTGATGTTGTTTATACACTCACAGTCTTTACAGCTGTACCATTGAGCACATCCTGACTGGTTGTATCCCTCTGGTATGGCAACTGCACCGGAAGTCCCTACAAAGGGTGGTGCGGACAGCCCAGCGCATCACTGGGGGTGAGCACCCAGCCATCCAGGACATGCATGCCAGGCGATGCCTGAGAAAGGCCAGAAAAATGGCCAAAGACTCCAGCCACCCGAGATATGGACTGTTCTCCATGCTCACGTCCAACAGGCGGTAACGGTGCATCAAGGCTCAGACTCCTCTACCCTGGCCATAAGACTTAACTTGCTAACTACTGCTCTCCCAAGTCTCTACTCATTGACACCATACACTTACAGCCACATTCACACACCACCTCTGCATCTATAATGATTCGATTTATTACTACCATAACGCTGCTGTTCATTGATTATATATTATTACCAGCACTGCATTGTTGGGAAAGAGCTCCCAAGGTAAGAATTTCACAGTACTGTTTTACACCAGTTGTATCCTGTGCACGTGACAAATACACTTTGGGTCCACTGCTGGGCCACGTTTTCTGGTATTCACATCTAAAATCTCTGCTCAGGAAGTGCGTCTGTTCATGTGATAATTGTCTACGGACAATTCCAATGTACATGCACTCTAGGCACAGGAAAGACTGAGGAAAGATTGGACATCCTGCGTTACTATGAGGTGGTATTGTTTTAGACTGTGTGTGTGTGTGTGTGTGTGTGTGTACAAAGACCATTCATTACTAGCTGAACAACTCAATAGCCATCTAATTTGGCTGGCATCACTTCCTAATTGTGATACAACGACAGGCCACTTATAAAAAAGGTGAAGCAAGTGTCTCCCCAGAATGTGTTAAAAAGCTGTATTTCGTCAACAGGAGGAAACAAGTGGATTAGCTGTAGTTTATGGAAACGGCATCCTCAAATTTAATGTCTCTGGAAATAAACCAGCTGTTTGTAAAACACTAACTGAACATGGAAATAGACAAATTACATGTTACTAAAACACATTTCTAAATGTAATTTATCAAACTTGAATTAACTAAAAATAGTCACTGCTCATTATAACCTTGACAAGGAGACTAAGGTGAAACTAATGAACCAGCAAAGTACATTTTACACTACCTGCTACAAACGGGTCACAAATAGAATATAGGACAACTGCTAAGTTAAGTTCCCATCTACCATTTACTGCTTAATGAACATGACCCAGTACTACAGGTTAACCATGTTCCATTATGTCCCCAGTGGCTTGGCCACCACTCTAAACAGAGTGTTCTTCAGGTAGGTACAGAGTTGGTTCATCAGGTCCTTGTTTTGGCCTTCCACCCAGTGGATCTCCACAGCAACATCCTGCTCCTCAGCCTTCACGTTCACCAAGCACTTAAACAGGAAGTGTTGCACAGCGCCAGGGCTCTGTGGCTGCATCACTTCCTGTTCCTGTGTTTCGGTAGGTACTTCCTCTGTGATTATGGCTTCCTGTTTCTGTGTTGTGGTGGGTAGTGCTGTCTGTGCCAGTATGGTATTGGGTGTTATAGAGGGAGAAGACTCCATGATGACATCCTCCTCTGTCCCACTGTTCTTGACTGGGACACAGCTGGTTTCCTCCTCCTGGCTTTGGACTTCCTGTCCGCTGGCCCGCTGAGAGTTGGCCCGGATGGTCCCTGACTGTGGAACACTGCCTGGCCCTTGTGCTGCCGTGGGAGTGTGTGACTCTGAGTGTGAGCTATCCGGAATGTGTGTAGACGAGTGGTGCTGGGCTGTGACTGAGGAAGGGGTGGTGGAAATACCACTGGGGGGCGCTCTGGGCAGCTCTCGGAGGTGTCGGCCCTGGTCTCTGCGTCTCTGTCTCCCGTGGATCCAGGTGTTCTCCACAACAGTCAGGAACAGACTCTGCTCTTTCCTCCCACATGGGACACGCTTGTACAGCACCTGTAGAACATAGATGACAGTTGCTGTGTATTTTGTCTAGGATCTCAGATTTGTATTCCCCTGTTGGAAAAACTGGGTTAGGGTGTATGTTTGCAGTAAGGCATGTCAATGAATGAGGTGTATACATGTAAATGCTTAAGGAGTTGTGTGTGTGTGTGTGGTATGAGTTCCTTACAGTACGAGTGTGTGTGTGTGTTGCGGAGTGTTCTTGTGATTCCTGTATGTGTCTTTTTTTGCATAGAAAAGTATTGGGCGTATTATATGTGCATTCAGACCGACTTTTTCCACTTTGTTACATAAGCATTATTCTAAAATGGATTTTTTTTTTCTCGCAATACCCCATAATGACACAGCAAGAACAGGCTAAGAATTTTCTGCAAATGTTATTAAAAATAAACTGAAATCACATTTACATAAGTATTCAGACCCTTTACTCAGTGCTTTGAAGCACCTTTGGCAACGATTACAGCCTCGAGTCTTCTTGGGTATGACGCTACAAGCTTGGCACACCTGTATTTGGGGAGTTTCTCCCATTCTTCTCTGCAGATCCTCTTAAGCTCTGTAAGGTTCGATGGGGAGCATCGCTGCACAGCTATTTTCAGGTCTCTCCAGAGATGTTCGATCAGTTTCAGTCCAGGCTCTGGCTGGGCCACTCAAGGACATTCAGAGACTTGTCCTGAAGCCACTCCTGCATTGTCTTGGCAGTGTGCTTAAGGTCGTTGTCCTGTTGGAAGGTGAACCTTCACCCCAGTCTGAGGTCCTGAGCGCTCTGGAGCAGGTTTTCAGCAAGGATCTCTACTTTGCTCCATTCATCTTTGCCTGGATCCTGACGAGTCGTCCAGTCCCTGCCGCTGAAAAACAATTCCACAGCATGATGCTGCCACCACCATGATGCTGCCACCACCGTAGGGATGGTGCCAAGTTTCCTTCAGACTAGGCATTCAGCCAGAGAGTTCAATCTTGGTTTCCTCAGACCAGAACTTTGTTTCTCATGGTCAGTTTTTTTAGGTGACTTTTGGCAAACTCCAAGAGTGTATTCATGTGCCTTTTTACTGAGTGGCTTCCATCTGACCACTACCATAAAAGGCCTGATTGGTGGAGTGCTGCAAAGATGAGTGTCCTTCTGGAATATTCTCCCATCTCCACAGGGGAACTCTGTCAATGTGACCATCGGGTTCTTGGTCACCTCCCTGACCAAGGCCCCTTCTCCCCCGAATGTTCAGTTTGGCCGGGCGGCCAGCTCTAGGAAGAGTCTCGGTTCCAAACTTTATCCATTTAAGAATGATGACCTTCAGTGCTGCAGACATTTTTTGGTACCCTTCCCCAGATCTTTGCCTCGATACAATCCTGTCCCGGAGATCTACGGACAATTCCTTCAACCTCGGTTTTTGCTCTGATTATGCACTGTCAACTGTGAGACCTTTATTTAGACAGGTGTGCCTTTCCAAATCATGTCCAATCAATTGTATTTACCACAGGTGGACTCCAATCAAGTTGTAGAAACATCAAGGATTATCAATGGAAACAGGATGTACCAGAGCTCAATTTAAAGTCTCATAGAATACTTATGTAAATAAGTAGAAGTTCTTTTTTAAACATTTCAGAACCTGTTATTGCTTTGTCATTGAGTGTTGTGTGTAGATTGAGGAAAAAATGTAATCCATTTTAGAATAAGGCTGTTACAAAATGTGGAAAAAGTCAAGGGGTCTGAATACTTTCCGGTGTGTAGATTTATTTTGTAATGGAAAATTGTTTAAATATATAAACACCTGAAACATTGAAAGTATGTAGAAAAGATAATGGACCTATATATATAATATCAACATTATTAGTTTTCAATCACCAAAAGAAGAGGTAGACTGTCTGGGAGGCTCTATAATTCAAATAATGATGCATTCAGGAGTATTTTGGGCTCATATTGATTTCCTTATGTTAGAGCATAACAACTAGTGCTCAATTTCATACATTTGTTTTTTAAAACAACAAATTGACCAATGTCTGTTCAATTATTTGAATCCCATTTTTTTCCCCTGAGAGCTCAATGAGCACATTGCACACTTTCCCCTGAGATAAAATCAGATCCAGGCCGAACTGTGCGATGTAGGGAGCTGTAGTTTCCAGCAGGCCAATATTCTATATAGTTTAGCGCAGAAAACATAATTAACTACAATGACCATAATCCATTGCATGTCTACTTGTGCAGTCTGTGTTTCTTTTACGGCTGCTACATTAGGTTAGTGTGGGGCAGACACAGTGAGAGAACGCCGATCATGAGGAGTAGAGAGCAGTTGCTTCACAAGGTATCTCTACCGGAAAATAGATCTAAGTGACTGATGGTTGGTGTTCAGGGGTCATAAAAGTATGCCCGATTTACATTTGAAGTACTACTAAAATAGTAATTTTGAAATATTGAATAAAGTAATCAAATAAAACAAGCTCTACTCCAACTAACTAACCAAATGTGAAAATGTTAAAGTTAGATTTAATAGCAATTTGTCAGAGTATTTTGTGTAGATCAAAGTGGGAAAAAAAAGTTTAGTATTCACCCCCTTTGTTTAGGCAAGCCTAAATTAGGTCAGAAGTAAAACTTTGGCTTAACAAATAAGTTATGGGACTCGCACTCTGAAATAATAGTTCACTGTTTTTAATGACTACCCCTTCCTGTCCCCCATACAAACAGTGGGGAGAACAAGTATTTGATATACTGCCGATTTTGCAGGTTTTCCTACTTACAAAGCATGTAGAGGTCTGTAATTTTTATCATAGGTACACTTCAACTGTGTGACGGAATCTAAAACAAAAATCCAGAAAATCACATTGTATGATTTTTAAGTAATTCATTTGCATTTTATTGCATGACATAAGTATTTGATACATCAGAAAAGCAGAACTTAATATTTGGTAAGGAAACCTTTGTTTGCAATTACAGAGATCATATGTTTCCTGTAGTTCTTGACCAGGTTTGCACACACTGCAGCAGGGATTTTGGCCCACTCCTCCATACAGACCTTCTCCAGATCCTTCAGGTTTCGGGGCTGTCGCTGGGCAATACGGACTTTCAGCTCCCTTCAAAGATGTTCTATTGGGTTCAGGTCTGGAGACTGGCTAGGCCACTCCAGGACCTTGAGATGCTTCTTACGGCGCGCCACTCCTTAGTTGCCCTGGCTGTGTGTTTTGGGTCGTTGTCATGCTGGAAGACCCAGCCACGACCCATCTTCAATGCTCTTACTGAGGGAAGGAGGTTGTTGGCCAAGATCTTGCGATACATGGCCCCATCCATCCTCCCCTCAATACGGTGCAGTCGTCCTGTCCCCTTTGCAGAAAAGCCTCCCAAAGAATGCTGTTTCCACCTCCATGCTTCACGGTTGAGATGGTGTTCTTGGGGTTGTACTCATCCTTCTTCTTCCCCCAAACACAGCGAGTGGAGTTTAGACCAAAAAGCTCTATTTTTGACTCAGACCACATGACATTCTCCCATTCCTCCTCTGGATCATCCAGATGGTCATTGGCAAACTTCAGACGGGCCTGGACATGCGCTGGCTTGAGCAGGGGGACCTTGCGTGCGCTGCAGGATTTTAATCCATGACGGTGTAGTGTGTTACTAATGGTTTTCGTTGAGACTGTGGTCCCAGCTCTCTTCAGATCATTGACCAGGTCCTGCCGTGTAGTTCTGGGCTGATCCCTCACCTTCCTCATGATCATTGAAGCCCCACGAGGTGAGATCTTGCATGGAGCCCCAAACCGAGGGCGATTGACCGCCATCTTGAGCTTCTTCCATATTTTTTTTTACCTCTTTCTCTCCCCAATTTCGTGGTATCCAATTGTTGTAGTAGCTACTATCTTGTCTCATCGCTACAACTCCCGTACGGGCTCGGGAGAAACGAAGGTTGAAAGTCATGCGTCCTCCGATACACAACCCAACCAAGCCGCACTGCTTCTTAACACAGCGCGCATCCAACCCGGAATCCAGCCGCACCAATGTGTCGGAGGAAACACCGTGCACCTGGCAACCTTGGTTAGCGCGCACTGCGCCCGGCCCGCCACAGGAGTCGCTGGTGCACGATGAGAAAAGGACATCCCTACCAACCAAGCCCTCCCTAACCCGGACGACGCTAGGCCAATTGTGCGTCGCCCCACAGACCTCCCGGTCGCGGCCGATTACGACAGAGCAACAGTTGCCGCCTTCTCACCAAGCTGCTTGCCTATTGTCCTGTAGCCCATCCCAGCCTTGTGCAGGTCTACCATTTTATCCCTGATGTCCTTACACAGCTTTCTGGTCTTGGCCATTGTGGAGAGGTTGGAATCTGTTAGATTGAGTGTGTGGACAGTCTTTTATACAGGTAACGAGTTCAAACAGGTGCAGTTAATACAGGTAATGAGTGGAGAACAGGAGGGCTTCTTAAAGAAAAACTAACAGGTCTGTGAGAGCTGGAATTCACCCGCCAGTTAACATGTATTGATTGTATTGTCCTAATGACAGGCCTTGCAGCTGGTTACGTGTCGTGGGTAATATAACGTTAGGCTGCAGTGACGAGTTGTTTTTCACCGTCCCTGTTTTCGGCTGGTAGGTAGTGGGTGATCAAATACTTATGTCATGCAATAAAATGCAAATTAATTACTTAATCATACGTGATTTTCTGGATTTTTGTTTTAGATTCCGTCTCTCACAGTTGAAGTGTACCTATGATAACATTTACAGACCTCTACATGCTTTGTAAGTAGGTAAACCTGCAAAATCGTCAGTGTATCAAATAATTGTTCTCCCCACTGTACATCTGTAAGGTCTCTGTCAAGTACTGAATTTCAAGCACCGACTAAACTACAAAGACCAAGGGAGCTTTTCGAAAGCCTCATAGGCCAGTAATTGAATATCACTTTAAGCATGGTCATGTTAATAATTAGGCTGTGGATGATGTATTAAACCACCCATACACAAAGATAGTTGTCCTTCTGAACTGAGCTGCAGGACAGGAATGAAACTGCTTAGGGATGTCACCAGGAGCCCATTGGTAATTTTAAAACAGCTACAGAGTTCAATGGCTGTGATGGGAGAAAACGGAGGATGGATCAACATTGTAGTGACTCCACAATAATGAGCTAAATGACAAAAGTAATACTGCAAAAAAAACACAGCAAAGCAATACACTTTTAGGCCCAAATTCAACATCAATGAGTATAATCGGACGGAAACCGTACGCACCTCAAAAAACCCGATTCGCTCAGCACTAAACTCAGCATAAGCCATGGCAAAATGTGTAGAATTGCAGGACATTCTTTTTAAAACGGCAAAATGTTCTCAGCTCCATGGAAAAGTGTATATCTGAGGAAATTAGCTTTAAAAACAGCTAACTTTGCTCTCCCCTGCCAAGGTGTGTGCCTTTCAAATGTTCTTGCCTGCAACAAATTCAGCTACGCCGACAGGCCGGCCACACCCATCACCTAAGCCCCCTTTTGATCCAGAAAAAACCCTGTATGTGTTTACCTTCAGGTCACTGAGTGTCTTCTCCAGCCAGGCAGTGATGGTCTCTACAGGCCTGGGGTTGGAGGGACAGCCTATAGAGGAGGCCTGGGACTGCAGCTCCTTCACTGTGGGCTGAAGCAGCATGAAGGTCAGTGGCTTACGAGACTTCTCCAGCTTCCTCTTCTTACTGGGTGGAGACTGAGGAGAGAGAAATAAAATTTACAGATTGTGGGGTTTACGGAAAGAAGTAGTCGTACTTCAATGTAGGTGATAGTGAATCCATCTTAAACCTGCTCAGATAAAAATGGTGATTCATGATGACAGTGTGGAAGACTGCTGGTAAATGCACAATATACAGTGCATTCGGGAAGTAGTCAAACCCATTGACTTTTTCTATATTTTGTTACCTTATTCTAAGATGGATTTACTATAACAATTTCCTCATCAATCTACACACAATACCCCATAATGACAAAGCGACAACAGGTTTGTGGACATTTTTGCATATTTATTTAAAACAAAACACATATACATATAGTATTGAAGGTCCCCAAGAACACAGTGGCCTCCATCATTCTTAAATGGAAGAGATTTGGAACCCCCAGGACTCTTCCTAGAGCTGGTCACCTGCCAAACTGAGCAATCGGGGGAGAAGGGCCTTGGTCAGGGAGGTGACCAAGAACCCGATGGTCACGCTGACAGAGCTCCAGAGTTCCTCTGTGGAGATGGGAGAACCTTCAAGAACAACAACCATCTATGCAGCACTCCACCAACCAGGCCTTTATGGTAGAGTGGCCAGACAGAAGCCACTCCTCAGTAAATGGAACGACAGCCCGCTTGGAGTTTGCCAAAAGGGACTTAAAGGACTCTCAGACCATGAAAAACAAGACTCTGGCCTGAGGAAACCAAGATTGAACTCCTTGGCTGAATGCCAAGCGTCACATCTGGAGGAAACCTGGCAACATCCCTATGGTGAAGCATGGTGCTGGCAACAACATGCTGTGTGGATGTTTTTCAGTGGCAGGGACTGGGTGACTAGTCAGGATCAAGGGAAAGATAAACAGATCAAAATACAGAGAGATCCTTGATAAAAACCTGCTCCAGAGTACTCAGGACCGCAGACTGGGGCGAAGGTTCACTGGCCCAGCCAGATCCCAGACTTGAACCCGATCGAACATCTCTGGAGAGACCTGAAAATAGCTGTGCAGCAACGCTCCCCCACCTGAGAGCTTGAGAGGATCTGCAGAGAAGAGCGAGAGAAACTCCCCAAACACAAGCGTGTAGCGTCACACCCAAGAACACTCGAGGCTGTAATTGCTGCCAAAGGTGCTTCAACAAAGTACTGAGTAAAGGGTCTGAATACTCGTAAATGTGATTTCAGTTTTATTTTGAGATTTCCCAAAACTCAGAAAAGTTCTTTGCTTTGTCATTGTGGGATATTGTATGGAGATTGATGGGGAAAAATATTTAATCAATTTTAAAATAAGGCTGTAATGTAACAAAATGTGGAAAAAGTACTTCCCGAATGCACTGTAAATACTACTCCCCAACCCTGCCTGTGTATGTGTAACGGATTTAAACCGGTAACTGTCCTCCGTTACCAGCAAACATATTGTAATAAGATTAGATACTTTTGAAAAACTAGATGATTACTTTAAAAAAAATGTATATATTTTTTTAAAGTAGTAGTACACTACACACCCTCAGAAACGGACACAATTAAGCTTAAACATTGACTACGTTGAGTGAACAATTTCTTAAGTGAAGTCTCACTTCAAATGGTATTAGTCACATGCACCAAATACAACAGGTGTAGGTAGACCTTACAGTGAAATGCTTCCTTACAAGCCCTTAACCAACAATACAGTTAAGAAAATACCCCCAATATAATTAAAGAGCAGCAGTAAATAACAATAGCAGGGCTATAAACAGGGGGTACCGGTGTCGAGGTACGTACATGTACGTACATATGTACATGTAGGTAGCGTTATTAAAGTGACTATGCATAGATAACAGAGTAGCAGCGGCATAAAAGGGGGGGCAATGCAATTAGTCTGGGTAGCCATTTGATTAGATGGTCAGGAGTCTTATGGCTTGGGGGTAGAAGCTGTTTAGAAGCCTCTTGCACCCAGACTTGGCGCTCTGGTACCGCTTGCCGTGCGGTAGCAGAGAGAACAGTCTATGACTAGGGTGGCTGGAGTCTGACAATTTTTGGGCCTTCCTCTGACACAGCCTGGTATAGAGGTATTGGATGGCAGGAAGCTTGGCCCCGGTGACGTACTGGGCCGTTCTCACTACCGTCTGTAGTGCCTTGCGGTCGGAGGCCGAGCAGTTGCCAAAGCAGGCAGTGATGCAACCCGTCAGGATGCTTTCGATGGTGCAGCTGTAGAACCTTTTGAGGAACTGAGACCCCATGCCAAATCTTTTCAGTCTCCTGAGGGGGAATAGGTTTTGCCGTGCCCTCTTCACAACTGTCATGGTGTGCTTGGACCATGTTAGTTTGCTGGTGATGTGGACGCCAAGGAACTTGAAGCTCTCAACTTGCTCCACTACTTTACTAGTATCCATGGAAGTCCCTCTGGGCGGCTAGGGAATGATGGATGAAAATGTAGTGAGGAGGAGAAGAGCGGACGGAGAAGAGGAAACAAAATCATTTTTCTCACTCATTCCGTGTGACAATGAGTGAATGAAAGAGAATGTCAGTGAGTGAGTGAAAGAGGGATTGATGGAGAGTGAGTCTTGGACTCCTGTAGATTTAGGCCAGGGATGAGTCATGACCTGCACAACTGTCTCTCTCTTCCTGTGACTGCTATTCTTTACCTTCCACATTCCTCCTTCAACACATTGAATTGTGAAGGCAAAGAACCATACCATTAGGAAATTGAGTTGGTAATATCAAAACACCACAAGGGGGCGCTCCTTCCATGTCCTACACCTCAGCAAGTGACATTGGCCCTGCTGTGCCTTGCCTCAGAGCTGCCACGCTGCTATCGTGGAGGCATTCCTTCCCTAAGCAAGTCCCCACATAATAATAACACAGGGCACTCTACCTTAAACTGTGCTATAGGTTAACATTTATTCATTGGACCATAACCTATTTAAATTCACCAGATTGCCAGATCGGGTCTGCAGTGAATCAATGCAATAATGACATTGCAGTCAGTCAGTCACTCAGACAATATGGCCAACTGACATAGTAAGCACAGAATGGAGGACTGGACCACGACATTCAAACTGGTCTTAGATCAGTTATCTGTGAGATGTTTAATTAATGTATTATCCTTCCATAGAAAAAAGGTGTTATCAGACTAGTCAATAGGAGAAAGAATTGACAGTGTCTAGTCTAGACTCATACCTGGACTCAAATACTATTTTTATAATTTATCCGGGCTAGATTAAGATTGTTCTATTGGTTATTTTGTGCCAGGCAATCACAAAACTACTAGCCCTGCCCATCTGGCACTCTAGGAAAGCTAAAGCAAATGAAAGATTGCAAATAGATTTTGAACCCAGGTCTGTCTTGGGAGTCTATACCAGCCAGGCCTGGTTATAGCTGCTTCATGCGTTTCTGTAGCCTGTCTATACAGCATATCCTTGACACAACACACAGTAACGCAGTACACACACTCATATGAATGTACACACACAGATTCACACAAACAAAAGCATACACACTGAAAAACACTTACAAGCACATACCAAAAACCACTAACAGGAAAGAACACCTCTCCTCATCTAGTCTGTGTTTATAAGACTAAGTTCACTCTTCGGTCTCCAGTGATTCATCTTTGCTCTTTCCCCCCCTTTCCCTTTCCATTATAAACCTGACTCACCCACTCCCACCTCCTCACACACAAGAAAAATAGCTTTCTGTATTGACCACACCTCGCTCTAGTCATCTTGTGTAGCCAGTCTGTCTGTTTCTCTCTCTAGCAGCCAGTCTGCCCCAATTTTCTAACCAGGACTCAAGCCTGGGTGCTCAGCTGAACAAACAGAGCCCCAGCATGGCTCCCCTGATATTCAATTCCTGACCACACAGACAGACAGCTCAGCAGAAGAGAGATGGCCATTGAACCTAGCTAGGGCTAGCCCCCTCCCAGAACCTCAATACCAGGGTCTTGATCCTGTTGACCCCTCCCTAACCCCTCCCTAACCATGCCCCTTGCTGTAAATCTTCTCCTGCATGCCAGACATGCACCCTGCTGTGGGCCCACATTGTCACATGACACTCAGAACAGATACCAACACGAGCTAGAGCACTTTGATTTTCATGTTCCCTCTCCAAGTCGCCTTTTATGGTCTCTGTACCTTTTCCTTTCTCTCTATCTCCCCCTCTCTGTGTAATGAAGGGATCAGATTCTGTCAATGTGGCTGGTGAGATTCACTTCCTGCCTTACACATCAGTCAGATGTCAGAGCGATTGATTGAATCACCAGGTTGTGCTGAAAACACAGGCTGTGGTGCCATGGAGGAGCTAGTTACTAGTACACAGGTGCCTGCTCTAGTAATCCATGGGTTAAGTAGGCCAGACATTTGTACGCTCACATGCACAGTCATATGCACAATTCATGCATAGAACCCCCCCCCACACACACACACTCCTCCCCAGTCTGCCTGGTAATGGAGTGCTCCACTGTGTGAGGAGAGGGCAGTAAAATGTAGGCCAATCTTTCTGCTCAGCTGCCTTTGTGGTGCAAGGCAAAACGAGACAAGAATTTGACTGACACCAAAGGAGTCTTCATATACTGCAACACTCCCAGGCTCCCAGGTGGCGCAGCGGTCTAAGGCACTGCATCTCAGTGCAAGAGGAGTCACTGGGTTCGAATCCAGGCTGCATCACATGATTGGGAGTACAATTGGGCCAGCGTCGTCCGGGTTTGGCCGTCATTGTAAATAAGAATTTGTTCTTAACTGACTTGCCTAGTTAAAGGTTAAATTTAAAACACGTAATTTAAAAACATCCCCAGGCCTCTCTAGCTCCCTTTTTACTCTAGTTCTTATTCGCAATACTTCCAGCTCTCACACTCATATTGAGCTCCGATGCCCTTAGCTCGCTCTTCTCTCTCATTCTATCATTCCCTCAGTGGCCCAAGAGCCTAATGGCATGGCGTGCGTGTGCGCACTGTCCTGCCCCGACAACTGTTGCCTGGATACAGCAAATTAGGGGAGGGACGCAAACGTCTCCCCAGAGAGTAGGTTGAGTGCTGCCTGTGTTCTCTTATGGAATTGGCTGGAGAATGGAGTGGGATGGGCCAGGAATGCATTATTAAGGAAGTGTGGGGATGTTGGGAACGTCTGGGAATGTCTGGAAAAGTAGCAGGGGTATAAGTTGGGACATGGCTCTGGATGCCTTCTTTCTCTTCTACTCTCCCACTATAGATGAACTGGTTGGGAGAGGACCCAAGGGGAACCACCCACCAGAGCCAGCTTACCGGAACAGTAACGTCATCATAGAAACTCCAGGCCAGAGCCCAGCGCATGGTCCGTCCCTGGCAGAACTCTGTGTGGGTCACTTTGGGTACCTGGGAACGGAAACAGACCGATACAGAGAACATTAGACAACGCTAATGGAGCAGACGACAACAAGCATTAGCAATACACAGGTAGCTCTACAGAGGCACATCCCCAGCATGTCCAGGTGAAGGAGCGCAGCACTACATCCTTAAAGGTGTGAACAGGACACATTTACACATACAGCGCTTAGTGCCAGAGCAGAGCACTCGTGAGAAAAGCCTCCAATAAGCATGAAGGACCTGGGGGGAAAAGATCAGTGTAAAAGACTCTTGAATAGTATCCACTTGGTACCCCCTCCCTACACATAAACATTAAGCAGTGGGTTTCAGTGGGGAATGTGCTCCAGGGATGCAGGTCAGGGACATGGATCTCAGAGGCAAGAAAACGCATCCCTATATGAGAGCGCCATGTTGACCCCTAAACACCCCCTGAACCAAGCAGCGAGAGAACAAGGAAGATGGAGAGAAAGAGATACAGGGTGCAAATAGCATTAGCATATTAATTAGGTCTCCTATTACACCCCTGCGCTGGACGTTGGCCAAGGCTGCACTAACACTAATGACCAGCGACAGCCCTCTGACACCTCTGGAGGTGCGTGGGATGGTCCTCCCCAGTGATTGACCCGTGTGTGGTTAACACCATGGGAGCTGCTGTGCCAGTCATCCCCAGTGTATGAGTCTCGTAATCTCGGAGGTAAGCGACTGACAGTGGCACAGGGCTGGAGACTAACCTCTATAGCCAGTCAGTTAGCAGTCATGTGCTAGGGGCTAATATCTAGGATAATGGAGCTAATGAACGTTAGTTGCACTGACCTACCGTGTGTGTATGCGTACGTGTGTGTAATATGAATGTTTGTGTGTAGGCCCTGCCATGTGTTTCAGTCACGCAAGGCTAATAGAATTCAGCTCAATCAGGTCTGGGCTGTGACATTGCTTAGCCAGCGTATTAGCCAGGCTTGATCCGTTATGGTTCAGAAGGTATCTGATCCCCCTCTTCCGTCTCAGAGGTGGTATTAGAGATTGTGGGAGGGAGTTCATTCAACCCTCCATTACCTCAACTTACCACTGGGTACATATGGGGAATCAGGATATTTTTAACACATGCCAGGGCTTGGTCCAGCACAGAGCATCTGTGTGTGGTAACCACGCTTGGTACAGCACAGAGCATCTGTGTGTGGTACCCACACTTGGTACAGCACAGAGCATCTGTGTGTTGTACCCGGGCTTGGTACAGTACATCTGTGTGTTGTACCTGTTTGCGAGTGCTGTGTGTATAAGATCATGTATGAGCATCAAATGTCTCCTCGTCAGAGCTCCCATTCTGAAACCTTTCTCAAATATACGCAGGTGTGTGTTTGTGCACTCACCCCTTGTTTTCTCAGCTCCTCCTTCAAAGGTGCCAGGCTGCACTTCTTTCCCAGCATGCAACTGTACCACCTGGAAAAATAATAATCTATTAGGAGTGTGTGAGTCCAGCGCGCTGGGCATGAACCCCTGCCTGCAATCAAACAAGCGGCAGATATAGGATCTACCTCTTGCTTCCCTCCATGGAAAAACATCCCAACGGACTTTGTAGTTC
This sequence comes from Oncorhynchus kisutch, assembly GCF_002021735.2. Taxonomy (NCBI): domain Eukaryota; kingdom Metazoa; phylum Chordata; class Actinopteri; order Salmoniformes; family Salmonidae; genus Oncorhynchus; species Oncorhynchus kisutch. The sequence continues at coordinate 30,110,674 of NC_034191.2, forward strand.
TGAGGCAAAGAGGTTAGTTGTAATTACTACATATATATGAGAGAGAGAGAGAGACAACAGGGCCAGTATGATTCTCTATGGTGGAACAGAGCTTTGAAGTCCAGACCAGGGCAGATCACGCTCTTTCCTCTGCAATGAAGAGATACGTCTACTGTAATCAATACAACAGCATATAGAGCCTCAGTACTAACCAGCAAGGATAAATACAGAGTAACTTAGCATGAGAGACACAGAGACAAACCTAGCGGGGAGAAAGAGAAACCAACAGTGAGTCAATCTGGATAGAAAAACAATGCATGACAAACCTTGTCTGGTTGGGTTGCCCGTCTTGTCTAGATTAATTAGGCCTAGATACTATATATCTATGAGCAATGCTGTGTATGATGAGGATGGCGTGCTTATTGTTATAGTAATGTCACAATCTTTTTAAGAGATTCTCCGGTACTCTTGTGTAGTTCTGAAAGTAGTGCTTTCGGTCCCCGAAAATTGTGTACTGCCACATGTGCTCTGCTCTGTGTGCATGGTGTGTACAATGTCAACATTTAGGATCATTATGTTTGATGTACAGTTACAAGATGACATTGCTTCACACCCTGAGATGTTCGAGAATGAGGTTGTGTGATTATTGTGAAGAGAATTCGCCAGGGCACACACACCTGAATGCACTCATGACTCCTTTCTATGCTTACCAAAATTACAAATAGGTTTCTCTGAATTGCCTTGTGAAAGCTTAACACTGCAAGATCATATTTTCAAACTTGGCTAGTCATATTGGCATAAGGGGTAAGGGTGCGGGTGAGATGGTTTTGGGTAGGGGTGGGGGTGAGAGGGTAAGGGTAAGGGTGGGAGTGAAATTTTTGGGTAGGGGTGCAAAGGCCTCGCCTCAAGTGGCACCATGAAATATTGAGGACCTGTAATATCCCCAGATGGTCCCCACTTTGTCATGCAGAGAGGAGGCTGAACATCCATGTTAACACACACAGACAGAAGCAGTCAGATTCTTAGCAAAGTTCTACATTTATTTTCAAGCTATTCCTTCCAAGAGTACAAAGACCGGTGATTACAACGTTATTACCCTCTCCACATAGCTAGTGATTATCAGATCAATAACAGACAATGACGAGCAGAGGGCATCTCATTGAAAAGGGGGACTTTCCTGGCTGGTGGTTGGGGGGGGGGGGGGGTCGTGAGTCTCAGAGGACCAATCAGATGGGCTGGCTTGGTTTCTGTGGACACCTGGTGGTTGCTCTGCTGTCCCAGCATGCAGTGTGTGGAGTGACTGCCTGCTACTGCTGCCTTGGCCCTGGCCTCAAACAAACTACACACACTACAGGGGAGGAGAGGAACGAACAGAAGCGGGAGACTAGAGCAGGCACACCTTCCCCTGTGGCAGACATTCAACACCAGCCAAGCGCACCACACAAGTACACCGGTGTGAACACACAGACACATGCAGGCAAACAGACACCGAGAGAGATGGACACTTTTCCCCCTGTGAGGGCCACTCAACTTTCACACAAACATATGCACACACCGACACACTCTCCTGTGGGTGACAATCACCTTTACACACAAAAATATGGTAGTGACACAGTGCAACACACTCATACAATCACACACCTTCCAAGTCAGCCACTTGTCTCGGTCACCACGTGCGCAGTGTGATCAAATCTAATTCCCTCACACACACGTTCCCTATGGCCATGCAGATACTGCCGTGGGGGTGGGTGACTGCAAACTCCTGGTGCCAATTCATTAAACAAACTCTGGGTGACAGCTCCATCCCATCGTTCTGCTCTCCTACATCAGTGGCCCTCTATCATCCTTCCTTACCTTACATCCTAAATGAAAGGGTGCATTTGTAACAGAAGGTAATGAACAAACACCCACCAACACCAACTGATAAACAGGCTTTTCTATATTATATTTGGGGTCTAGGGAATTGGCGCAGATAAATTCTGCAAAAAAAAAAAAAAAAAAGTCACTTTTCAGGACCCTGTCTTTCAAAGATAATTCGTAAAAATCCAAATACCTTCACAGATCTTCCTTGGAAAGGGTTTAACCTTTCTAGGGCAGGGGTTCTCAGGCCCAGAGCTGGGTGTTCGCAGAGATTTGCTTGCGCAACAGAGTGGGGCAGCCATTGTCCTTCCTCTCCTATTGAAAAAGCGACAGTCCCGGTTGATATATTATCAATTATATATTTTAAAAACAACCTGAGGATTGATTATAAAAAACGTTTGACATGTTTCTGTGGACATTACGGATACTATTTGGAATTTTATTCTGCGATGTCGTGACCGCTCGAGCCTGTGGATTTCTGAACATAACGCGCCAACCAAATGGAGTTATTTTGGATATAAAAATTATCTTTATGGAACAAAAGGAACATTTATTGTGTAACTGGGAGTCTCGTGAGTGCAAACATCCGTAGATCAAAAGGTACGCGATTTAATCTATTGCTTTTCTGACTTTCGTGACCAATCTACTTGGCTGCTAGTGTTTAATATTTTGTCTACTGAGAGAGATGTTCTTACATAAACGCTTGTTATGCTTTTGCCAAAAAGCTGTATTGAAATCTGACACACCAGGTGGATTAACACCACGCTAAGCTGTGTTTTGCTATATTGTACTTGTGATTTCATGAAAATTAAATATTTTTAGTCATTTAATTTGAATTTGGCGCACTGCAATTCAGCGGGTGTTGATGAAAATGACCCTGCTAAAGGGATGGGTGCGTCAAGAAGTTAACAAGTCCTATACAGCAAATGAAATAAACATCTTGTTAATCTACCCATCGTGTCCGATTTCAAAAATGCTTTACAGCGAAAGCACAACATTTGATTGTTAGGTCATAGCCAAGTCAAAAAAACAGCCATTTTCCAGCCAAAGATAGGAGTCACAAAAAATTGAAATATTGATCAAATTAATCACTAACCTTTGATGATCTTCATCAGATGACACTCATAGGACATCATGTTACACAATACATGTTTTGTTCGATAATGTGCATATTTATATCCCAAAATCTCAATTTACATTGGCACGTTACGTGCAGTAATGTTTTGATTCCAAAACATCCAGTGATTTTGTGAAACACTCATAATAAACATTGATAAAAGATCCTAGTGTTATACACAGAATTAAAGATATGCTTCTCCTTAATGCAACCGCTGTATCAGATTTTTTTTTAAACTTTACGGAAAAAGCATAATCTGAGAATGGAGCTCAGAGCCCAATTCAGCCAGAGAAATATCTACCATTTTGGAGTCAACAGAAGTTAGAAATATCATAAATATTCACTTACCTTTCATGATCTTCATCAGAAGGCACTCCTAGGAATCCCAGTTCGACAATAAATGACTGATTTGTTCCATAAAGTCCATAATTTATGTCCAAATAGCCACTTGTTGTTAGCGTGTTCAGCCCAGTAATCCATCTTCATGAGGCGCAGGCACTACGTCCAGACAAAACTCGAAAAGTTCCGTTACAGTCCTTTAGAAACATGTCAAACGATGTATGTAATCAATCTTTAGGATGTATTTTAACATGAAACATCAATAATGTTCCAACAGGAGAATTTCTGTCTGAAGAAAAGCACTGGAACGAGAGGTAACTGTCGGGAGCGCGCATCATGAGACCAAGGCACTATGCTAGACCACTGACTCAAACAGGTCTCATGAGCCCCTCCTTTATAGTAGAATCCTCATTCAAGTTTCTAAAGACGGTTGATATCTAGTGGAAGCCGTAGGAAGTGCAACTTCATCCATATCCCACCGTGTATTCAGTAGGCCAAGCTTTGAAAAACTACAACCTCAGATGTCCCACTTCCTGGTTGGATTTTTCTCAGGTTCTCAACTGCCATATGAGTTATGTTATACTCACAGACATCATTCAAACAGTTTTAGTGTTTTCTATCCAATACTTGCATATATGCACTATGCATATACTAGCATCTGGGACAGAGTAGGAGGCAGTTTGCTCTGGGCACGCTATTCATCCAAAAGTGAAAATGCTGACACCTATCCCAAATAGTTAAACACTGCTTCCCATGCTTGTTCAATTAACCATAAACAATTAATGAATATGCACCTGTGGAACGGTCCTTAAGACACTAACAGCTTACCGATGGTAGGCAATTAAGGTCACAGTTATGAAAACTTCAGACACTAGAGGCCTTTCTACCGAATCTGAAAAACACCAAAAGAAAGATGCCCAGGGTCCCTGCTCATCTGTGTGAACGTGCCTTAGGCATGCTGCAAGGAGGCATGAGGAAGGCAGATGTGGCCATGGCAATAAATTGCAATGTCCGTACTGTGAGACGCCTAGACAGCACTACAGGGAGACAGGACGGACAGTTGATCGTCCTCGCAGTGGCAGACCACGTGTAACAACACCTGCACAGGAATCGGTACATCCGAACATCACACCTACAGGATGGCTACAACAACTTCCTGGGTTACACCAGGAACGCACCATCCCTCCATCAGTGCTCAGACAGTCCGCAATAGGCTGAGGCTTGTAGGCCTGTTGTAAGGCAGGGCCTCACACCAGGGGTGATGGTCCGATTTGCGTTTATCGTCAAAGGAATGAGCGTTACACCGTGGCCTTTACTCTGGAGCAAGGGATCAATTTGGAGGTGGAGGTTCCGTCATGGTGATAAAATAATTTATATGTTTAAAGAATTCTACCCTGAAACCTAACTATTAGAGATGACAATTTATGTAGCAGGTATGAGGAATAATTCAAGTATTAAACGTAAATCCAACAAGGATCAAAGGAGGCCCAGAAGGGGGAGAAATGTGTGCCTAAGAAGATACCGAGCACAATTAAACTGTTTGACCCGACCCGGCTAGAACTCTTGGAAATTTATGATGGGACAGGGAGTACCCCTCAAGGTTTCCCTAATCTCTGGGGAATGGAACTGTCGGCTGGGTAGTGATATACAGAGGTGAGAACTATGGAGAAGAATATAACTCACCTAATGTTCGTGTGCGTAAGTAAGGTGTATGGTATAAAATGGATGTCTTTGTATAATGAACTGGAGAGTGCTCTCGTGAATAAACATTTTGACTATTGTAAGCTGGGAATTCTGTCTATTTCATTTTAACTGGAACCTTAACAAACACTGGGTTGCAGACCGAGTAGATGAATTGAATATTTATGAACATTGATAACAAAATTCTCATATCACATGGTCTGGGGCGGTGTGTCACAGCATCATCGGACTGAGCTTGTTGTCATTGCAGGCAATCTCAACGCTGTGCGTTACAGGCTCATCCTTACATGACCCTCCAGCATGACAATGACACAAGCCATACTGCTCGTTCTGTGTGTGATTTCCTGCAAGCTAGGAATGTCAGTGTTCTGCCATGGGCAGCGAAGAGCCCGGATCTCAATCCAATTGAGCACGTCTGGGATCTGTTGGATCAGAGGGTGAGGGCTAGGGCCATTCCCCCCCAGAAATGTCCGGGAACTTGTAGGTGCCTTGGTGGAAGAGTGGGGTAACATCTCACAGCAAGAACTGGCAAATCTGGTGCAGTCCTTGAAGAGGAGATGCACTGCAGTACTTAATGCAGCTGGTGGCCACACCAGATACTGACTGTTACTTTTGATTTTGACCCCCCCCCCCCCCTTTGTTCAGGGACACATTATTCAATTTGTTAGTCACATGTCTGTGGAACTTGTTCAGTTTATGTTGTTGAATCTTGTTATGTTCATACAAATAGTAGGTGACGTTTCTTTTTTTGCTGAGTTTATAAAGCATGACCAATCGGAAACCAGCGTGATGCGGTCTTGAACGCTACTCCACCACACCCAGTGTACAGATGGGGACCAATGTGTGGTGTGTTTGTGTGTACTACGCGCGCACGTCCTACGTGTCCTACTCTCTCTCACCGCAGGCGTGTCTTGAGCTGCAGGCTGTCGTGGATGATCCTCTTGACAAACTCCAGCTCTCCTCCCTCAGCCATGATCTCTGTCACCCCACCTGTGTTCACTGAGCTGGGGGGAGGACGACGAGAGTTCCTGGAATTTACCCCCTGGGGAGGAGGATGGAGAGAAAGGGGGAGAAGGGAGGAACAGGGTGGGAGGCAAAGAGAAGGGAGGAAGAGCAAGGGAGGGAGAAGGAGAGGAAAACAGGGGCATGGGGCGAGAAAGTGAAGGGTAGGAGAAAAAGGGCATGACAGAAAAGGTAAAGAAAGGAAAAGAGAAAAATAGAGGGGGAGGTGAACAGTGAATAAATTAGATTTATAAAGCAGTCTTTCCAGATTCTCAGAACACTTTCCATTTAAAAGGGGCCTACCTTAGCCTCTAGTTGGTTGGCGAAGAAGGGAGGGTTACACATGCAGAAGTCATAGACGATGGCTGACTCCTCCTTTAGAGCGTCCATTAACAGGGTCTTCTGGGGAACTTTCACCACTGGGACATGAGACAGGGCAAGGACATGTTATGAACAAGGTTTCAAGCCATCTTCATTTCAGTAGTGGAACATTACAATGCGGCTACCAATGGACAGCTTGCCACTGACCTTTGATGAGATCCGAGAGGTTGTTTTGCTCTACGTTCCTGGTGGCATAGTCAAAGCAGATGTCATCTACCTCAGTAGCCAGGTAATGCCAGCCGTTCATAGATGCTCCCAGCAGGGGGTAGATACAGGACGCTCCAGTACCTGGGGATATGTGTGTATTCAATTGTTAAGGGAATTTTTATCTATAATGACCAATTATGTATACATTTCAATCAGGATGTACTAATCAGAATACTATTATGTTACTGTATATGTACTAATCAGAATACTATTATGTTACTGTATATGTATACATTTTCTTTCTTGATCCCAGTACTGAATATAATGTGTGTGAATGTGGTCAAGAGTTAGAACAATGACTGTCTGTTCCTTGGTACAAATGAATCAGACTGGCTAGAATGCTTATCTACACGAGAAAACCTTGACTCGTAAATTATATTAAATTGGTAGGGAGACGGATGTGGGAAGGCTTGAGATACAGCCTTTGTACTGGAACGGAGATGGCATGGGTTGGTGCTGGAACTAATGACGCAATTTTCAGTTTATAACCTGTGGTAACCTGTATCGTGTTCAGTACTCTCGTGAATAAAGGCTGCTATTTGATTTAAGACCGGGCTCTGTCCATTCCTATAAAATAAGGGTCTTACAAATTCTCAGAATTGACAGAGTGTTTAATTTTAATTGGGAATTAAAATAGAGGAATTAAATTCCTTCAATATCAATGCCACTCCCGCTGTCTCTTATTGTCCATAATGGATTAACAAGAGGTGATCCAGACAGCCATTTTATTTGATTGATTTCACCTTTATTTAACCAGGTAGGCAAGTTGAGAACAAGTTCTCAATTACAATTGCGACCTGGCCAAGATAAAGCAAAGCAGTTCGACACATACAACACAGAGTTACACATGGAGTAAAACAAACATACAGTCAATAATTACAGTAGAAAAATAAGTATATATACAATGTGAGCAAGTGAGGTGAGATGAGAGGTAAAGGCCATGGTGGTGAAGTAAATACAATATAGCAAGTAAAACACTGGAATGGTAGATTTGCAGTGGAAGAATGTGCAAAGGGCAAAATAAATAAATACAGTAGGGAAAGAGGTAGTTGTTTGGGCTAAATTATAGATGGGCTATGTACAGGTGCAGTAATCTGTGAGCTGCTCTGACAGCTGGTGCTTAACTTCTTGCGTCGAGCCATCCCGGATCCAGGATCGTGAATACAGCCTCAAGCTCGTTAACTATTCATGAAAATCGCAAATTAAATTAAATTAATATGCTAGCTCTCAAGCTTAGCCTTTTGTTAACAACACTGTCATCTTAGATTTTCAAAATATTTTTCTCAACCATAGCAAAACAAGCATTTGTGTAACAGCTAGCGCACCTAGTGTAGCATTTAGCGTTAGCAGGCAACATTTTCACAAAAACCAGAAAATCATTCAAATAAAATCATTACCTTTGAAGAACTTCAGATGTTTTCAATGAGGAGACTCTCAGTTAGATAGCAAATGCTCAGTTTTTCCTGAAAGATTATTTGTTTAGAAGAAATTGCTCCGTTTGGTGCGTCACGTTTGGCTACCAAAAAAAAACGGACCCCTGGTAAATGTAGTCTCTTATGGCCAATCTTCCAATGATATGCCTACAAATACGTCACAATGCTGCAGACACCTTGGAGAAACGATAGAAAGGGCAGGCTCATTCCCGGCGCATTCACAGCCATATAAGGAGACAATGGAAAACAGAGCTTCAAAAATTCTGCCCATTTCCTGGTTGAAGTTTCATCTTGGTTTCGCCTGTAGCATGAGTTCTGTGGCACTCACAGATAATATCTTTGCAGTTTTGGAAACCTTAGAGTGTTTTCTTTCCAAAGCTGCCAATTATATGCATAGTCGAGCATCTTGTCGTGACAAAAACGGCGCTTAAAACGGGCACGTTTTTTTATCCATAAATTAAAAGAGCGCCCCCTATATCCAAGAAGTTAAAGCTAGTGAGGGAGATATGTTTCAGAGATTTTTGTAGTTCGTTCCAGTCATTGGCAGCAGAGAACTGGATGGAGAGCCGGCCAAAGGAAGAATTGGTTTTGGGGGTGACCAGAGAGATATACCTGCTGGAGCGCGTGCTACAGGTGGGTGCTGCTATGGTGACCAGCAAGCTGAGATAAGGGGGGACTTTGTCCTGCAGGGTCTTGTAGATGTCCTGGAGCCAGTGGGTTTGGCGACGAGTATGCCGTGAGGGCCAGCCAACAAGAGCGTACAGATCGCAGTGGTGGGTCGTATATGGGGCTTTGGTGAGCAAACGGATGGCACTGTGATAGACTGCATCCAATTTATTGAGTAGGGTATTGGAGGCTATTTTGTAAATGACATCGCCGAAGTCGAGGATTGGTAGGATGGTCAGTTTTACAAGGGTATGTTTGGCAGCATGAGTAAAGGATGCTTTGTTGCGAAATAGGAAGCCAATTCAAGATTTAACTTTGGATTGGAGATGCTTGATGTGCGTCTGGAAGGAGAGTTTACAGTCTAACCAGACACCTAGGTATTTGTAGTTGTCCACATATTCTAAGTCAAAGCGGTCCAGAGTAGTTATGTTGGACAGGCGGGCAGGTGCAGGCAGCGATCGGTTGAAGAGCATGCATTTAGTTTTACTTGTATTTAAGAGCAATTGGAGGCCACGGGAGGAGAGTTGTATGGCACTGAAGCTCACCTGGAAGGTTAACAGTGTCCAAAGGGCCAGAAGTATACAGAATGGTGTAGTCTGCGTAGAGGTGGATCAGAGACTCACCAGCAGCAAGAGCAACATCATTGATGTATACAGAGAAGAGAGTCGGTCCAAGAATTGAACCCTGTGGCACCCCTATAGAGACTGCCAGAGGCCCGGACAACAGACCCTCCGATTTGACACACTGAACTCTGAGAAGTTGTTGATGAACCAGGCGAGGCAATTATTTGAGAAACCAAGGCTGTCGAGTCTGTCGATGAGGATGTGGTGATTGACAGAGACGAAAGCCATGGCCAGGTCAATGAATACGGCTGCACAGTATTGTTTCTTATCGATGGCAGTTAAGATATCATTTAGGACCTTGAGCGTGGCTGAGGTGCACGCATGACCAGCTCTGAAACCAGATTGCATAGCGGAGAAGGTATTGTGGGATTCGAAATGGTCGGTAATCTGTTTGTTGACTTGGTTTTCGAAGACCTTAGAAAGGCAGGGTAGGACAGATATAGGTCTGTAGCAGTTTGGGTCAAGAGTGTCCCCCCCTTTGAAGAGGATGACCGCAGCTGCTTTCCAATCTTTGGGAATCTCAGACGACACGAAAGAGAGGTTGAACAGGCTAGTAATAGGGGTGGCAACAATTTCGGCAGATAATTTTAGAAAGAAAGGGTCCAGATTGTCTAGCCCGGCTGATTTGTAGGGGTCCAGATTTTGCAGCTCTTTCAGAACATCAGCTTACTGGATTTGGGAGAAGGAGAAATGAGGAAGGCTTGGGCGAGTTGCTGTGGGGGGTGCAGTGCTGTTGAAGGGGGTAGGGGTAGCCAGGTGGAAAGCATGGCCAGCCGTAGAAAAATGCTTATTGAAATTCTCAATTATAGTGGATTTATCGGTAGTGACAGTGTTTCCTATCCTCAGTGCAGTGGGCAGCTGCGAGAGGTGTTCTTATTCTCCATGGACTTTACAGTGTAACAGAACTTTTGTGTGTGTGTTGCAGGAAGCAAATTTCTGCTTGAAAAAGCTAGCCTTGGCTTTTCTAACTGCCTGTGTATATTGGTTTCTAGCTTCCCTGAAAAGTTGCATATCATGGGGGCTGTTCGATGCTAATGCAGAACGCCATAGGATGTTTTTGTGTTGGTTAAGGGCAGTCAGGTCTGGAGAGAACCAAGGACTATATCTGTCCCTGGTTCTAAATTTCTTGAATGGGGCATGCTTATTTAAGATGGCGATGAAGGCATTTAAAAAAAATAACCAGGCATCCTCTACTGACGGCATGAGATCAATATCATTCCAGGATATCCCGGCCAGGTCCATGAGAAAGGCCTGCTCGCTTAAGTGTTTCAGGGAGCGTTTGACAGTGATGAGTGGAGGTTGTTTGACCGCTGACCCATTACGGATGCAGGCAATGAGGCAGTGATTGCTAAGATCTTGGTTGAAAACAGCAGAGGTGTATTTAGAGGGCAAGTTGGTTAGGATGATATCTATGAGGGTGCCCGTGTTTACTGCTTTGGGGTGGTACCTGGTAGGTTCATTGATAATTTGTGTGACATTGAGGGCATCAAGCTTAGATTGTAGGATGGCTGGGGTGTTAAGCATGTCCCAGTTTAGGGCGCCTAGCAGCACGAGCTCTGAAGATAGATGGGGGGCAATCAGTTCACATAGTGTCCAGAGCACAGCTGGGGGCAGAGGGTGGTCTATAGCAGGCGGCAACGGTGAGAGACTTGTTTTTGAGAGGTGGATAAAAAAAAAAAGTAGAAGTTCAAATTGTTTGGGTACGGACCTGGATAGTAGGACATAACTCTGCAGGTTATCTTTGCAGTAGATTGCAACACCGCCCCCTTTGGCCTTCTATCTCGTCTGAAAATGTTGTAGTTAGGGATGAAAATTTCAGAATTTTTGGTGGTCTTCCTAAGCCAGGATTCAGACACGGCTAGAACATCCGGGTTGGCAGAGTATGCTAAAGCAGTGAATAAAACAAACTTAGGGAGGAGGCTTCTAATGTTAACATGCATGAAACCAAGGCTCTTACGGTTACAGAAGTCATCACAAGAGAGTGCCTGGGGAATAGGAGTGGAGCTAGGCACTGCAGGGCCTGGATTCACCTCTACATCACCAGAGGAACAGAGGAGGAGTAGGATAAGGGTACGGCTAAAAGCTATGAGAATTGGTCATCTAGAACAGAGAGTAAAAGGAGGTTTCTGGGGGCGATAAAATAGCTTCAAGGTATAATGTACAGCCAAAGGTATGGTAGGATGTGAATCCAGTGGAGGTAAACCTTGGTGTTGAGTGATGATGAGAGATATTGTCTCTAGAAACATAATTGAAACCAGGTGATGTCACCGCATGTGTGGGTGGTGGAACTGAAAGGTTGGATAAGGTATAGTGAGCAGGTCTAGAGGCTCTACAGTGAAATAAGCAAATAAACACTAACCAGAACAGCAATGGACAAGGCATATTGACATTAAGGAGAGGCATGCTTCGTCGAGTGATCATAAGGGTCCAGTGAGTGGTGAGGTTGGTTGGGGTCACGGCGATTCAGACAGCTAGCCGGGCCATCGGTAGCAAGCTAGCATAGGATGGAGGTCTGTTTTTAGCCACCTTGTGCGTTTCTGTCGGTAGATTAGTGGGGTTCCGTGTGGTAGAGGGGATTAATCCAATTGGCAAAATAGTTATAGTGACCCAAGAAAAATTGTCCGATTCAGATAGCAGCCGATAAGACCGCTAACGATTAGCGGGCCGCAGATGGGCGTTCAGGTAACGTTGCGACGGAGGGGCCAGTTGGATAACTCCCTCTGGCAGATAACGTCGGTAGTCCAGTCGTGGAGGCCCGGTGGGGCTCTGCATCGGCAGTAAAATGGGTCCGGATAGGTGATTGTAGCCCAGTAGTGGCTGGAACTCTTCAACTGGCTAGCTCCGGAATAATTGATGTTTGCTCCAGGATCCAATAGTCACACGGATAGCAGCTCGCTAGCTGTGAGATCCAGATGTAAATGTCCAGAGCCTGCGGTCGAAATCCGGGGATATGGAGAGAAAAATAGGTCCGGTATGTTCTGGTCTGAGTCGCGTTGAACAAAACTGGCGATAGATTTTCGAGCTAAAGGATAGCTGATGACCACAAACCGTGGTTAGTTGAATACTAATGTTAGCCAGTAAACTGGCTAGCTTCTGGCTAGCTTCTATTGTGGATTTCAGATTTGAGGTAAATAATACTAAAATAATAATAATAATAATAATAATAAATAATAATAGGTGAGGCGGGTTGCAAGAGAGTGTTTTGAAGTTGTTTTTGGAAAAGAAAATATATAAAAGACATGCGAAGAAAGTTGTAAATATATATGGGACACGACAAGACGAGGACGTCTGACCAAGATTGCATAGCAGTAAGTTGCCATGATCAGATCATCCAGGTCTAACAGCGACCAGGGCCTCCAATCTACCCAACCACAGTGAGGTCCCCCTGGGGCAGTGGAGATGCCACCTCGCAGGTCAAGCTTTGGGAGAGAGTAATGCCCTGTGGCTATCCATCAGGAGAGTGACAGCTCCAATCAGCTTACAGAATGGACCAGGCACCAGGGTCACCAATCACTGACCTGTCCGTCTCTCTGAGGAGCTAAACTGACGAACACACATCACACTCTCTGATGGATAGAGCAGGAAACCAGCCATGACATGTGGATGGGGATTTGGCCAGTGATATCCAGTGGTCCCCAGAAAATAGATAGGCCTACAGTACATGTGGGATCCGAAGGTGGATGTGCTAACCATCATGCAGCCCCTCTCTGCCAGCCTCTGTGCCAGTCTGTGATGCACATGGGCAGTCAGCTGCCCTTGGACTAGTAAGAGTCAGCCTGTATTAAAAACATGTCTCAGAGTAGGAGTGCAGATCTAGGATCAGGTCCCCCCTGTAATTAAATTCATATTCATTATTTCATAAGGCAAAACTGATCCTATATCAGCACTCCTGTTCGACTTTGTGAAGATGTGTCCTGGGCTAGACCTGTGCCAGGTAGCCCCTCTCTGCCAGCCTCTCTGTCAGCCTGTAATGCTCAATGTCAGGCAGACGTTCTTATAGGTTGTCCCCCAAATAGCACCTTAAATAGCACACTACTAGCCATAGGCTTTGGTCAAATGTAATGCACTGGGACTCCTGAGTGGCGCAGCGGTCTAAGGTACTGCATCGCAGTGCTAGAGGCGTCGCTACAGACCCGGGTTCAATCCCAGGCTGTATCACAACGGGCTGCGATCGAGAGTCCCAAAGTGCAGCACACAACTGGCCCAGCATCATCCGAGTTAGGGGAGGGCTTTACTTGGCTCATCGCGCTCTAGCGACTCCTTGTGGCGGGGACGGGTGCCTGCAGACTGAGCTTGGTTGTCAGTTGAACATTGTTGCCTCCGACACATTGGTGTGGCTGACTTCCGGGTTAAGCGGGCGGGTGTGAAGAAGCGCGGTTTGGCTACTGCTGGAGGAATATCCCTTGAGCAAACAAACATGAAATAACTTGACCACTCTCCACTACTGATGTGATGTTTATATGGGATTTATTTAACTAGGCAAGTCAGTTAAGAACAAAATCTTAATTTCAACGACGGCCTAGTGGGTTAACTGCCTTGTTCAGGGGCAGAAAGACAGATTTTTTTTACCTTGTCAGCTCGGGGATTCAGTCTAGCAAACTTTCGGTAACTGGCCCAACACTCTAACCACTAGGCTACCTGCCGCCCCAATGGGAGTTTATTCATGCCATTTAGCATCGAGGATATTTGTGCTCTATCTATATAGACAGGTGAGAAACCAACTGTCTAATTTACTAAGAACCAGTGGAGGGATTAAAGGGCCAGGCCTTATAAAACCAATCTATTCCTCTACAGAAACAGGACATAGGACTGGTGGTAAAAAGGCATCCTAGCAATGATAGCTGAAACAAGATGGATGGTTAATTTCAAAGAGATCAAGGGAGAGGGGCTATATTTAGTAGGGGTTATCAGAGGTCAGAACTGTACCGATATCGATGCCCCTGCGTGGTTCCCCTTGGCCTCCGATCAGGTCCTCCACCCAGTGGATGTAGTTGAGTCTGAGAGGCACAGTGGGGATGAGACGCTCCAGAGGGATGTCTATGGTCAGCCCAAAGTCTTCCTTCAGCAGGGTACAGGTCAGGGCTCGCACCGCCTCTGGCTCCTTGAAGTTCAGCCTGCACGAGGGGGAGGGGCAACAGATGTAGTTACAATGCTAAAGTAACTAAACCATAACTACACAGGTAAAAGAAAAACAAGTAACTACACCATAAACCCAGACCTTAACACATTTATTGTAAACTCACAAAGAGCTAACTAACTAAGAAACCCTAAATTAAATGGCAAATCAATTCTACCCCACCCTTCTGCTTCTCCTAAAGACCACCCTGCCACGGCTGCTTCTCCTAAAGACCACCCTGCCACGGCTGCTTCTCCTAAAGACCACCCTGCCACGGCTGCTTCTCCTAAAGACCACCCTGGCACGGCTGCTTCTCCTAAAGACCACCCTGGCACGGCTGCTTCTCCTAAAGACCACCCTGCCACTGCTGCTTCTCCTAAAGACCACCCTTCCAGGCTGACACCATGTCACATAAACCGCCCCTCTTCCAGGCAGCCCTCGACTACATTCCCCCCTTCCCTTCCTGAGCAGCCCAGTGCTCCATATCTCCCATTCCCCCTCATTACTGCTCATCACACGTCAACCACCACGATGTGACCCGTCAACAAATTAAATGAGCTTATCAATTTACACTTCTTCGCTAATGATATAGAAATCATATTTTCCAGCATTAAAACAGACCCACACACCTCTCGCTCTACATTTTTTATGATATCCATTGTCTTGAAAGCACGTTTTGTGTTTGAGAAACAACACAAAATAATTTGGGGGTTTGAGAGACAAAGAGAGTAGGACAGATAGAGCAAGATGTGTGTAATTAACCAGTCTGTGTGCTGCATTCACACCTCTAGACAGCAATTAGACACCTCCTGGTGATAGGAGCGTCTGGCACCTCCTAGCTGGGTTCGGGGGGCGAGATGGAGAGCCTATTCACCACAGCTACAGCAAAGAGGAGAGACTTTCACTGATGAAGAGCGTGACTATAGAGAGAGGATGAGTTAGACTACGTGCCTATGGGGGAAAGTGTAATTTATCTAGTACAATGTGACAGACTGGGGTTCGAACCCGTGTCCCTGAAGACTGTGTTAGCCCACTGAGTTAAATCCTAGGCATTGGCTACGGTAGTCGTCAGGTTTCACAGTTTCTCTTCTTAGAAGCAGTCAGATGATCAATATGCAGAGAACGAGGCCGTTCAGAGCCTGCCTGCCCAGCCTTCTATTTTTAGACCGTAATGGGTGTGTGCGCGTGCGAATGTACTGCAGAGCACTGCAACGCCAGATCTCTATGGCAACCACCCCGGACCACCGGCACACACAGGCAGTAAAGCACACGTAAATCCAGCCACGCTGGAGCAATATGGCTGATACCGGAAGAAGCGTGAACGTGCACGAGACGCACATTGTAGGGTGGACGTTTGTGTGCCAGACGATGGACGGTGTGGGACATGGGACAAACCAGTGGCAGTATAAACCACGTTTATGAGAGAATTCATGTTGTCTGTGTTAAAGTGCTACAGGAATAAGGTGAATGAGGGGAATTTTGATGTAGAGGACTCAGGTGGAATGATAAGGGCGGTAAGAAGCCTACGGGAACCTGACTTAATGAAAGCAGAGTAAGGTTGTGAGGGGGACAAAGGTTGAGATCTGTTGTTAGGAGGGTTGTGGGCTGTGGTAGGGTTGTGGTGGGTGAGTACACAGGGAGTTCTGGTCTCCAAACTACCTGGGCAGAGGCATACTCAGCAGTTTCCCTCTGCATTTGGAAAAACAATAGTGAGGACAAAGAGAAAGAGGACAAAGAGAAAGACAGGGAATACAGCAATTAGAAAGTGGGGGTGAGAGCAAAATATCAGCAGATGGAACAAAAGAATGTGACCTCATGAGAGATGAGGGAAGTGAAACTGATGAGCATGAGAACAGTCCTAGTGCAGTGAGATGAACAAATCTATTTCTATCAAGGGAACTGCTGCAGCTAAAGAAGCCAGAAGCACAGTAAGCCCCCACATCTCCCCCCTCCACTGGCGTAGTCCATCAGCACAGATAGAGATGGAGAGGTGACCTTCAGGTCAAACTCATTTTAATTCTGAATGCACAGGATAATTTTTTGGCAGATTAGCAGCTCCATTTCCCACATCAGGTTATTGTTCACTGCACTGAACACAACATGTATTGATTGTTCCTGACGCAGAGGTGAAGCCAAGACTAGGAGAGCTCCACTTTAAATGAAGGAGGAACTTATGTAGAAGAGCTCATCAGGTATAAAACATTTTTTTTTTTAGTGCCACTAAGTTAAATGCAAAGGAGAAGCTGAAGCCATTCAAAGAAACCACATTTATCCTCAGTAAAGAGCTCAGCCCGAATCAAAGTCCATGCTGATCAGGGACTCTCATTGGTTAACAAGCGAAGCAATCAGAATGGTCCTGGTAATCAGTTGGCCGTAATCAGAAACCCAGTCAACCAATCAGGGAGATTGAGGTGATTTAGCCCACTTCCACAATATAAGCTACCCATCTAGTGCCTTCAGATCTGCAAGCTTAGCATACACAAAAGATGTACAGTGCCTTCAGACAGTGTTGTTACAGCCTGAATTCAAAATGGATTCAAATTATAATTTCTCACATATCTCCACACACTACCCCTTAAAGACAAAGTGAAAACACGTTAATAAATGTTTGCTTAAATTATTGAAAATAAATACAGAAATATCGAATTTGCATAAGTATTCACACCCGAGCGGCAATTCCAACTTGGAGTCTTTTGGGGTAAGTCTAAAAGCGTTGCACCCCCCAAAAAAAAGCTTATTATTCATAAAACAAGTTGATTGTCAATCATTGCTAGACATACATTTTCCAGTCTAGCCATAGATTTTCAAATTCCACTTCGACATTATGGGGTATTTGTGTCACTAATCTACACACATCTCAATTGAATACATTTTAAATTCAGGCTGTAACAAAATGTGTAGAAAGTAAAGGGGTGTGAATACTTTCTAAAGGCACTGTATATGGTCTAGCCAGGGCACTCGTTTTCAGACTGATATCTCTCCCTTCACCACCTCCTCCTGCCTTCTACGATGGTAACAATGCAAGCAGAGCACCAGGAAGGAAACCACTGAGATGGAAAGTTCCGTTGTTCCATTTATTAAAGGAAGACTGGAAAAAAACTCCACGCACCAGGGATGGTTTCTCTGCTGGTAATATCTGCACCCCCAAAAACGATGACAGCCAAATTAAATGTCATCCAGATTGTTACATTTTTTATGCCCTGCCGTGACATCATGGGTCGTCAGCCAGCCAGAGACAGCCGCGATGAAATGCCTGGGCTGGGTCATCTCTCTGGTTCATGCTTCCTAATCCCACCTCTCTGCCATTCAGTCCTCGCTCTCTCCATCTCTTACATCGCTCTCCCTCCTTGACGAGAACCGCCGCAAATATATCTTACTTTCAATTCTAAAGGCTAATTCTCTCTCATCCATCTCGTCAAACTTCTCTCAATCACATACCTCTCCTCTATCTTTCAGTCTCCGCCAGCTCCAGTGGGGCTCAGTGAGTGAGAGGAGACTGGTTTATTCATCTCCTAGAGGGATTGGTCGTCTCCTCGTCGTCTCCCCAAGATAACTCTGATCCACTGAATCAATGGCTGCTCAAGTACTCAACTAAGGCTACTTACTTACCAGATTAATACACCACAAATACAGAAGTATGCTAATCCAACCACTTGCCTGGTGGCAGAAGGGGATCCTAAATCACTGGCAAAGAGGAAAATATCCATAGACAAGATTTGCCAAGCAGTGGACTAATCTTGAAGTTCCCTTGAAGCTTTAAATTGTGTTCACACTAGTGTAAGAGCTGCAGGGAGACATCAGTGCTGGATTGTAGGGATATTCAGGATGAAGACTTGTCTCACTGGTAGGTCTGTGTTCAGTTTACGGATCTTGCACTTTTGGGACTACTGCATTTGTTCCATTGCACCAGGCAAGCTCAATCAAGCGCTGCTGAAATATTTGAAAGAAAACAAATAATATTTTAACCCAGGCAGGTCTGGTAGTGAGCAAACTCTAGAGAAAGAGGTTGTGTTGTCTCCCACAGTCGGTCATTCTGTCCATCAGTGAGTCACGTATGGTAATGGAGCTCTTTCTGTCTATCCTTCTGTCAGCGAGTCATGTACTGTATAGTAATGATTCTCTCTTCTGTAATTACCACCTGGCTGCTGCAGATGGACATCAAGCACATTTAAACAGCTCTCCTCTGCCTCACTGCTCACCCACAAAGTCACGTAACAGCCACGCCAGACAACTGATAAACTAACTAGCTCACACACACTCTGCACATTCACAATGAAAATACCCACAGCCCACGCCAATATGTTTCATATAATATGTTTTCACAGTAGATGCTTGCACCTGGTGGTGACATCGGCATGTCTGTCTACATTCATTTGCATTTACACAATGTAATTTTCACACTGAGCAGACGGTTGTCAATTTCAACACAAAGACGAGGCTGGATCATTTCCAGCGTACAAACGAGAGGGGTATACACACGAGCATGGGGGGGTGGGGGGTATCCACCAACTAATTGGAGTGGTGCTGGACAGGCTAGTCCAGGGGCAGTTTGGGCCTTCAGTCTGTCATTAGAAGGAATCAAAAGAGAGGCCGGCTACACAGGACACTTTTCATCCTCTACCATCAAACAGAGACCGCACAGTCAGTAGATAGATAGAGAAAAATAGAGGAGAGGGGGATGAAGGAAGAAGAGAGTGAGCAAGACAGAAATAAGGCAGAGAAAAAAGAAGCAGAGATGAAGGAAAGGACAGAGACGAGAGAGAGGTATAGAAAGAATAGAAGAGCAAGAGAGATGTGTTTTATTTGGCTCCGTCAGCTCCAGGTGTAACGATGACCTCGCAGTTGAGTTGATGTCAAAAACAAAATTATCCCAACAGCCTCCCTCTCTTTCTTTGTTCTCCTGCTCAGCTGTCAGGTCTTTCGCTCTACTGCACCTGGCTGCCTATCCAGCCATAATAACCTCTCCTGCAGACACAAGTGAAGGCAATACTGGTCGACCAGGACGTCTTTCAATCGCGCCTCTAAGCTTCTTGATGCAATACTTTATTTAGTCTTGTAAATTAAAAGAAATTATTGAAATTGGTTTCTCATACACCCTCACAACTCTATTCCAAATCAAATGCTGTTTTTTTTGCAACATAATCAGAACAAAGGTGATCTATACTGTCCCAGAACAGAACTGTTATTTTAAAAGCATGGGAACCAGTTAATAATGTTATTTTATGTTCCAGGTGCAACAAAGTACCTATGAAAAGCTCTCACTCTGTCACCCAGAAACTTATTCCAGCGTGTGCCTGCCAGCTGAAAAGCTTTTGCCAGTGGGTGCACACATAGGCAACCTGCCTCTCTCCCTCCAAAGCATAGTCTGGTGACGCTTTGCGCACACACACAAGCTTTTTAGCTAGCTAGCTAGCTAGCTGCTCTAACGTTAAGCCAACTCTAAAGTTCAAAGACATTCAAAGTTCCTCAATAGAAGCCACTCCTCTATAGGTATGATTCTGTGGGCCTAATTCAGATAATGCATGCCATAACAAGATACCCAGAGCTTCAAAGCAAGCCTCGTCCTCCATCCTCTCTCGCCAAACAACATTTCTGTTGCATCTCGCGCCCTACACTCGCCTGTCCAATGCATGTAAATAGCTTCCCTGCACTGACTGGTAAAGTAATCTAACATTTTTTTGTTGTTGATTTCAAAGCTTTAAAAAGGAACAGAAAGGAATGATATAAACCATTTGTTTTTTTGTTGGTTCAAACAGGTTCAGAACTTCATTTTGCTGGTCGGAACAGTGGAACGTAACGAAATAAGGGTTCTGTTAAGATTGGACAATTATTTCAGTTCCAACCCCTGACTGTCTTGACTTCAGCAGCCAGCATGTTTGTTTTTCCCACAACCAGGAGGGGGTAAATCACACAAATGCACACCACGATGTGATGATATGTGACAGGACTCACAATCACACAATATTCCCCCTTGTCAGTTCTGTGAGAGAAATCTCTCTCAAGCCTTTGTGCTGTGAAGAACAGTTATGACAATCTTGACAGTAGAAATGTGATCTGAAAAGCAACTCAGGGAGCTAGAAAGCAGCACCAAAGCTCTCTGCATCTCCACATCCATCTAGGCTCCCTCTCGCTCATTCGCTCTCTGTCCCTTCCCTCCCACTACTTCCATCCCCACCTCTCTTTCTCCTACTCTCTGCATATTTCATATCCCTGTATGTCCCAATTACTGGCTGGCAGACCCTGTCTTCCAGTTAGTGGCTCAGGAAGAATTGAGACTGCCTTCCTCCCTCCCCAGGCTCTGTGTCCCATAACCCCCCACTCTGCAGCTCCCAGTCCCTCTCCAGCCCTGGTTCACAACTTCCCACTCCTCCCCATCAGAGCTGAGATTCTGTCTGTAGTGCATACATTAATCATGAGTCATCCTTTTTCTTCCTCTGTATCTGATGAACCTCACAAGCAACCACAGGCATTTTCCTAAACCCTGCTCCAATAGAGATCAGGGAAGCTAGTGTCTATGGGTAATGTCTAACTTAACGATAGCACCAACATGGCCAGGTTACTAATCATCATGGTTGTCAGCAATGACGCCCGTTAAGGTCATCTTGTCTAAAAACTGAACACCTAAAGTCACCTCACCTCCTCCCCATACCCCATCAGTTCCCAACACTCTAGCACTCAGACATCCAATCATAACGGTCAGCTCAATGGGACGGACACTGGGCGATGTGTCCCTGCAGAGGCATTGATTGATCCCTGCCCAAATCCAGAGACCCCATTCCCTCCAAAAGAGGAAGGGAGAAAACCACCACAACACCATAAAAAAGGATGAGAGGAAAATCAAAGAGTCTTTGATGCCTCTCTCCTGCTAAGTCTCTGAACCTCCTACTGGGAGTTCAGGTAACATAGTGAGGACACACACACACACACACACTGGTGAGAAAGCTACAGTAATGAGAGAAGATGCTGGGAAGTTGGCAGCACTTTTCACTCAAGGACAAAAAAAATAATCATCCTGCCACACAAATGGGTTTTACTGGTGTGACAAAATCAATAGTGGCACAAAATGGCACTCAGTCGTAGATAACTTGTCAACAGCCTACAGCAGTAGTTCCCAACTCCCGTACCTCCAACAGCACATTTTTGTTGTTGCCCCTGACAAACATACCAGATTCAACTCATTGATGGCCTGATGATTAGTTGAAAAGTTAACTTATCACGGTGTGTTTGTCAGGGGCTGTTGATGGGATATTAAATAAAAGGTTAAATAAATAAATATATATTCGAGGACCGGAGTTGGGAACCACTGGCCCACAGCATATGTACTGGGGCGTATTCATTACGCCGTTTTTGTTGAAAAACGTTTTTCTAAATGGATACAACCGCAAAGGACCTATCTGCATTTGTCAAATAGAATTATCGTGTTGCTGTTTGCTTCCGTTTGGTTCTTAAAAGGTCAACGATGTCAGTAGCTAATGAATACGTCCCTGTACTCACATAGCTCTGCCTGCCAGGTTGGTGTGGACATGCTGCTCGAAGTCTGGATACTTGGAGGCCAAGTAGGCAAAATCCGGAGGCTTGTCTTTGTAGCGGTTCCGCGGGTGCATTGATTTGTTCAGTGACATTCTCACCTCACTGTGGAAGGAAGGACACAGCTGTATTTACACCAGTAACTCGTCAAAGGGTTGGAATGCTAACAAGTTAGCTAACTGACGTAGATGCGTGTAAAAGCATACAAAGATAACGCTATGTGGGTATTAGCTAGCTTGTTAGCAAACAACAGGCATTCATCAGTAAACTGCAAGCTAGCTAACGTTAGCTAAAGCACATTTCAAATCCATGTTGCCTGTCAACAAAATGGCTAGCTAGACCTCTCTAAACGAGATGCGCTAGCTAACCTCTTGTTTTGGTGATTTGAGTACCTGAAATATTCGCTCGGAATATATTCTAAAAGTTTGAAAATTTCAACAGTTGTCTTGCACACACGAGCAGAGAACTCACGTTAGACTTGCGTAAACGTTTAGACCGCATTTCATCCGGAATGGTGGATGAAGTCACAACTCTGCGCCGAGACATTGGTGACGTCAATATTCCGCGCATTTTTTGAAACAATACCAAAGACACATTTTGAAGTGTCAGTGCTTTCAAGGATCCTTGGGACGTCCCTACCCTAAATCAATAATCTAACTTCTTACCTAACCATGTTAAATTTCAACTTCAATGTGTAGGATCCCAGATAGCACAGACCTTTTGAAGTCTGACAGGCTGAGGCTACATACGAAAGTTTGTGGACATCCCTCCAAGATTTGGCTATTTCAGCCACACCCGTTGGTGACAGGTGTATAAAATCGAGCACACAGCCATGCAATCCCCATAGACAAACATTGGCAGTAGAATGGCCTATACTGAAAGCTCTGTGACTTTCAACGTGGCACCATCATAGGATGCCACCTTTCCAACATGTCAGCACATCAAATTTCAGCTAGAGCTGCCCAAATAAACTGTAAGTACAGTTATTGTGAATTGGAAACATCTAGGAGCAACAATGTCTCAGCCATGAAGTGGTAGCCCACACAAGTTCATAGAACAGCATCACTGAGTGCTGAAGTGTAGAGTGTAAAAATCTTATGTCCTCAGTTACAACACTCACTACAGAGTTCCAAATTGCCTCTGGAAGCAATGTCAGCACAATAACTGTTAGCCAGGAGCTTCATGAAATGGGTTTCCATGGATGAGCAGCCGCACACAAGCACAACAGTTTGGGAAGGCACTTTTGTGTTTCATGTCAATGCCCCCATGCACAAAGCAAGGTCAATACAGAAATGGTTGGTCGAGATTGATGTGGAAGATCTTGACTGGCCTGCACAGAGCCCTGACCTCATCTCCATCGAACACCTTCGGGATGAACTGGAGCCAGGCCCAACCTCACTAATGCTCATGGCTGAACGGAAGCAAGTCCCCGCAGCAATGTTCCAAAACCTAGTGGAAAGCCTTCCCGGACGAATGGAGGCTGTTATAACAGGACAGGGGGAACCAACTCCATATTAATTCCCATGATTTTGGAATGAGATGTTCGACGAGCAGGTGTCCACATACTCTTGGCCATGTGTGTCATCAGTAGTATTCAGGCAGCAATTTTATACATGATCTCGAGTGTGTGGTTGATTGATTTATTATTCACATACAAATTGTGCTTCCTTAAACTTGAATTCATTTTGAAGCAGATGGCAACATGGCAATTGTACACCTCACCCACCCAATCAAACATTGCAAAGGGGCTACAGTACAACAGATGTTAACACTTGCTCAAATGTATCCAAGTAAATTAACTATTGCTTGAGCGAATATACTTTTGAGTCATAGCCTAAACTACTCATGATTCATCTGTGCCCAGAGCTGCATTTTAAGCTTCACCTATTATTTTCAATATTAATGTAAAATGTCAATAATATTCTGTTCCAAGTATGGTTTCCATCATCGCCAGGCATTCCTCACAGCTGTGAACGTTAATGAATCCCTCCCATTATATTAATACTTAATATACACAGTATACAATGTAATTATGAACATTTAATGATTAATGTCAATAGCCCTAGTCTGGCTCATTATTGACCTAAGAAAAAAAACACCATGCAGTCACTGAAGAAAATCATGAAATGTTTAGACACGCCATCAATGAAACCTTTAGCTCAAAATCAGTAAATTCCTGTGTGAACTTGCTATAGACATGTAATATGGCACGCTGTGCATGTTCTTTGAGAACCCCCCTCCAACCCAATAAAAGGACAACAGTCACAGATATTTGTTTAATGTTGCAAACAATAATGACATCCAGATGTTAACAATTTTGCTGAACGTGAGAAAGACCATGAAAGCAAAACAATAAATCCTGTTAAAGGTGTGAAGAAGTCTGAAGCCCTCAATCTATTCACAAGGCAGATCATAGCAGACAGATGGACTTGAGACTGGGGGAAAGGACCAACAGACAGTGAAAAGCTTGTCTGCCAGTCCCTCTGATCCACCTAGCCAGTGCAGCATAGGGATTGCTTGGGACCTGCAAATGGCAAAAAGTGATTTATTTTCACAGGGTAGGTACAACAGCACAGTTATATAAAGCATTCATTCGATAACTATATTACAAGAAGAGACACATTCTCCCTCCCAACAATTTGTTTATAGACCTTTCTTATCCAACCCAAGAAAGGGAAAAAGTTGACAACAAGAGACAAATCTAATATCCATTTAGGTTCACTTCAGGCCTGGTTTAGAATTAACACCCAAGGATCCCGATATTATAATTCTGAATTTAGCCAATCAAAGAGAAAAATCGTCTTAAATCAGGAAGCTAACAGTCTAGCATCGAGAACAGAACAGATCAGGACATCTGAATGCTGAAGCTACACCAGAATGTCCTACTAGATATTTTTTTGGGCTTCAGCTAAAACACGTTTTATGGTGCATCAGCACCACCATGTCCAATTTTCCTATCGATTGCTGGTGTATGGAGTAACGCACGCCGACTCTCCAATCAGTCTCCCACTGACTGACAGAAAGCAGCTTGGAGAAAGACCAGTCTGGGTCTGACTAAATGCATATGGAAGCCTCTAGTCCAGAAGAGGCAAAAGTGGTATTCTCTCATTGAGAAGATTATTTTCTCTTAGAACATCTTTAGTCTGCCGCAATCCCATCACATATAGAGGAAGGAGCCAGTTCATTAATTTACAGACCTGTCCTCCTAACAGCAACAAAAAACCACATTAAGTACAGAGCAGTCTGTCTGCAGACATCATGCCAGCTTGAGCTGACCTGTCTGGTAGAGTCTGTCTGGTGTCTTTGAAAAGTCAATATTCAAAATACACCGTATACATAGAAACTACACACCTGCTTACTGGTAAGACACAGGAGGGATACAATCCTTTCTCATAAGAGATAGAGTTCTCTTATTCTACTTCTCGCTCTTTTAACAGTATATCATTTGTCAAATGGACCAATTAGCATTTGGCAGTTTAGCGGGGTGGCCTGTGGCTGATTGAGTCTGCGTCTGAAATACACTACTTTTTAGGGAATTAGGGTGCCATTTCAGACTCGGCCTGAGTGTTCAGTGGCTTACATCACAGCTCTTGAACCAGAAAGGCCCACCAAACCAGAGAGCTCAGCCCCTGGTACAACAGGGGTACATGAAGCAGTTCTATTGTTGACAGGTCAAACTAGCCACTATGAGGGTTCAAAGGTCAGCAGCTAGCTACATCCAAAACAAACACACACAGGAAGAGGAACAGGAAGATATTCAGCAAAGAAGCTTAAGATAAGATCAGTTAAGCAAGTGGAATTCTTTATTATAGAAATTCATCAAAGGAAAAAGGCTGATAAAAAAAAATTAAGTATTTTTAAATTTCTTACATCTTCGATCATCAGTCCAACAAAGGACCAAAGATCTAAAGAAAAGCAGGGAAGTGCCAGACAATAGGATTTTCCCTCACCTGCTGCAGCGTAAGCAGCAGCAAGATGTAATTTTTTTTAAGGGAAATGGAGGGATTTGGTTTTCATTTTGTTCAGCCTCCAAGCTCATAAAATGAACAGAATATGATGATCTGCCTGCCACCCAGGAGACGACTGCAATGTGTTAGTCGGCCTGTGGAATTTCACCTCGAGAGCTCTTCACTAGGAGTCTAAGCACTCTTCTGGGCACAAACGCAGCCTAGGAAGCCTAGCCCAAGACCAAAGCCAAGGCCGGTCTGTGGGAAGGGAGCTGCTTTAAGTAGGCTTAGGGGTTACGATCCCTTTACAAGAACTACCATCAGACCGCTCTACTGTACAACGAACACAAGCATTCATTAGCATGTCTACTACTAGCATTTTATTTCATCATCAATTGAATGAATCACCCCAACA
Source organism: Oncorhynchus kisutch (assembly GCF_002021735.2). Lineage (NCBI taxonomy): Eukaryota > Metazoa > Chordata > Actinopteri > Salmoniformes > Salmonidae > Oncorhynchus > Oncorhynchus kisutch. The sequence goes on from NC_034191.2 coordinate 30,136,987, forward strand.
GTTCACCAGTCAGTTTGGTGGAAACAGATTTGGACACTTCCCTACAGCTCAGTAAAATAACATGTATTTTGCCCCCCACAGAAACAGCTTTATTACCTCTCAACCATTTCTCCCCCCCCCCCCCGGAGAGATCTTTTGCACATCCCAAAACATACCTGAGGGGCAACTGACTCCTTGTCATGCTATGACATTCCGACTCATTCGAAACTTGCATATTTCATCCAAAACTAAGGCTTAAGCTTACCCTCCCTAATTTACACAGCCCATAGACACAAGCAGCACAAGACAATGGCCAACTGAGCATCAAATCACTTACATGATTCCTATAGTATAACAGACAACCCAGCAGACACCAGATTCGTCAAATGGTTTGAAAAAGGGAGAGTTCAGTTGAGTCCAATGGAAAATCACTCAGGTTAGACTTGGGATGTCAATGAGCCATCTTACAGAGGGAGGGAGACACCTAAAGATTATTTTCAAGTGAATTGAAATTAAAAGAGGTGATCCCTGATGTCTGCTGCTAAAGGGCCAAGTGCTAGAGAAAAGCTGAGAAGCTCGCCTTATCAGTTGCGGCCAACCGTAAGGCCCAGTACCGGGGCGAACAGACAGGGGGCAGCTTATCAGGGAGGAGTAACCTCACGCTATCGTCTCACATAGCTTTCAGGTTGGCATTTAGGCTTACAGTCCACTGAGTTTAGCCTAAATGCTAACCAACGGAAATAAGGGCACCATCTGCACAGCATAGCCAGGTTAATTCATTGAGATGCCAAAACAGAAATGTTATCCGATTCAATAAACGTGAAGCAGAACACATTTATTGTATAGGATAATTGTACGTTTTTCTACTAAGTTTAGTACACGTCATGACAAGAGTAAAAAGCTGTTTTGTTTTCTCAAACCCCCAGCTGTCCAAAGATACAGTTTGAAACATTTGTATATGCAGCAATTAATATATTCACTAGTTCCACATGAAGAGAAATGGTATGCACACTTCAGAAGTGAAGTTACAAAGCTACAGATTATTCCAATAACCCCCCCCCCCCCCAAACCGACAATCTCATATCCTCCGGCATCAAGGGATTATACTTTTCCTTTTGTCGTTTCCCCACCCCCTCAAAAACATCACCAACAGAGACTACAACAGTGAAAAGGAGAGAAAAAAATATATAAAAATAAAATAGGCAGACAAAAAGAAATATGACATGTAAAGAAACGTGTTTTAAATTATCAGTTTTAGTGCCCTACATTTTACACCCAGTCAAAGAGTGTATCCCAAATGGCACCCTATTCCCTGTATAGAGCACTACTTTTTAACAGGGCACAAGGGCCCTGGCCATCAGTAATTGCACCACATAGGGAGCCATTTGTGACACACAAAGAAACATCTGCCTTCAGTAAGTAGGTAGGTAAGGCTGCCTGTGACAGACAGCCCCGCCCATGTTAAACCTATGGTACTTCTAGACAACGTTATCATGTAAATTTACAGTATACAATTTTGTATTCATCATCACCATGCAATACTTTTTTTTGCTGTGCAACATTTAATAGCTCAATCTACATCCAGAATAATGTACATAAAAGGACCATAGTTATTGGACCAGAGAGCGTTATGACAGGATAAGGAATTAACCATGGTGTGTGTGTGTAGCCAGAGGAGATGAAGGAGACTGTGGGAGGTGAGGTGGGGTGGGGTGCAGGGGGGTGGAAAGAGGCCTAGAGGGGTGGAGTGGGAGGAGAGGGGGTGGTGGTGGTCTGATCTGCTCAGGTCTGATCGGATCAGCGACACTCCCACACTTTAACTGTTTGATCTACGCTTCCGGTGACGACGTACGGAGCATTCTTGTGGAAATCTGAGAGGAGAGGAGAAAGGGCATTAGTACAAAGGAAGAGTAGATAGGTTATTCATCATAAACCTATATTCCATTTAACATTATGACCTGAATATATAGATACACAGTGGGACAAAAAAGTATTTAGTCAGCCACCAATTGTGCAAGTTCTCCCACTTAAAAAGATGAGGCCTGTAATTTGCATCATTAGGTACACTTCAACTATATGACAGACAAAAGGAGAAAAAAAAAAATCCAGAAAATCACATTGTAGGATTTAATGAATTTATTTGTAAATTATGGTGGAAAGTAAGTATTTGGTCAATACAAAAGTGTATCAATATTTTGTCATTGCTAACAAAGGGTATATAACAGAGGTCAAACGTTTTCTGTAAGTCTTCACAAGGTTTTCACACACTGTTGCTGGTATTTTGGCCCATTCCTCCATGCAGATCTCCTCTCGAGCAGTGATGTTTTGGGGCTGTTGCTGGGCAACACAGACTTTCAACTCCCTCCAAAGATTTTCTATGGGGTTGAGATCTGGAGACTGGCTAGGCCACTCCAGGACCTTGAAATGCTTCTTACGAAGCACATCCTTCATTGCCCGGGCGGTGTGTTTGGGATCATTGTCATGCTGAAAGACCCAGCCACGTTTCATCTTCAATGCTATTGCTGATGGGAGGTTTTCACTCAAAATCTCACGATACATGGCCCCTTTCATTCTTTCCTTTGCACGGATCAGTCGTCCTGGTCCCTTTGCAGAAAAACAACCCTAAAGCATGATGTTTCCAACCCCATGCTTCACAGTAGGTATGGTGTTCTTTGGATGCAACTCAGTATTCTTTGTCCTCCAAACACGACGAGTTGAGTTTTTACCAAAAAGTTATATTTTGGTTTCATCTGACATTCTCCCAATCTTCTTCTGGATCATCCAAATGCTCTCTAGCAAACTTCAGACGGGCCTGGACATGTACTGGCTTAAGCAGGGGGACACGTCTGGCACTGCAGGATTTGAGTCCCTGGCGGCGTAGTGTGTTACTGATGGTAGGCTTTGTTACTTTGGTCCCAGCTCTCTGCAGGTCATTCACTAGGTCCCCTGTGTGGTCCTGGGAGTTTTGCTCACCGTTCTTGTGATCATTTTGACCCCATGGGGTGAGATCTTGCGTGGAGCCCCAGATCGAGGGTAGATTATTAGAGGTCTTGTATGTCTTCCATTTCCTAATAATTGCTCCCACAGTTGATTTCTTCAAACCAAGCTGCTTACCTATTGCAGATTCAGTCTTCCCAGCCTGGTGCAGGTCTACAATTTTGTTTCTGGTGTTTTTTGACAGCTCTTTGGTCTTGGCCATAGTGGAGTTTGGAGTGTGACTGTTTGAGGTTGTGGACAGGCGTCTTTTATACTGATAACAAGTTCAAACAGGTAACGAGTAGAGGACAGAGGAGCCCCTTAAAGAAGAAGTTAAAGGTCTGTGAGAGCTAGAAATCATGCTTGTTTGTAGGTGACCAAATACTTATTTTCCACCATAATTTGCAAATAAATTCATAAAAAATCCTACAATGTGATTTTCTGGATTTTTCCCCCTCATTTTGTCTGTCATAGTTGAAGTGTACCTATGATGAAAATTACAGGCCTCACATATTTTTAAGTGGGAGAACTTGCACAATTGGTGGCTGACTAAATACTTTTTTGCCCCACTGTATGGATAGATATAGATATCTATACATACTGCTCAAAAAAATAAAGGGAACACTAAAATAACACATCCTAGATCTGAATGAATGAAATATTCTTAAATACTTTTTTCTTTACATGGTTGAATGTGCTGACAACAAAATCACACAAAAATGACCAACGAAAATCAAATTTATCAACCCATGGAGGTCTGGATTTGGAGTCGTACTCAATTAAAGTGGAAAACCACACTACAGGCTGATCCAACTTTGATGTAATGTCCTTAAAACAAGTCAAAATGAGGCTCAGTAGTGTGTGTGGCCTCCACGTGCCTGTATGACCTCCCTACAACGCCTGGGCATGCTCCTGATGAAGTGGCGGATGGGCTCCCCTCCCAGACCTGGACTAAAGCATCCGCCAACTCCTGGACAGTCTGTGGTGCAACGTGGCGTTGGTGGATGGAGCGAGACATGATGTCCCAGATGTGCTCAATTGGATTCAGGTCTGGGAATGGGCGGGCCAGTCCATAGCATTAATGCCTTCCTCTTGCAGGAACTGCTGACACACTCCAGCTACATGAGGTCTAGCATTGTCTTGCATTAGGAGGAACCCAGGGCCAACCGCACCAGCATATGGTCTCACAAGGGGTCTGAGGATCTCATCTCGGTACCTAATGGCAGTCAGGCTACCTCTGGCGAGCACATGGAGGGCTGTGCGGCCCCCCAAATAAATGCCACCGCACACCATGACTGACCCAACGCCAAACCGGTCATGCTGGAGGATGTTGCAGGCAGCAGAACGTTCTCCACGGCGTCTCCAGACTCTGTCACGTCTGTCACGTGCCTAGTGTGAACCTGCTTTCATCTGTGAAGGGCACAGGGTGCCAGTGGCGAATTTGCCAATCTTGGTGTTCTCTGGCAAATGCCAAACGTCCTGCACGGACGTCGGGCCCTCATAGAGTCTGTTTCTGACCGTTTGAGCAGACACATGCACATTTGTGGCCTGCTGGAGGTCATTTTGCAGGGCTCTGGCAGTGCTCCTACTGCTCCTCCTTGCACAAAGGCGGAGGTAGCGGTCCTGCTGCTGGGTTGTTGCCCTCCTACGGCCTCATCCACGTCTCCTGATGTACTGGCCTGTCTCCTGGTAGCGCCTCCATGCTCTGGACACTACGCTGAGACACACAGCAAACCTTCTTGCCACAGCTCGCATTGATGTCCCATCCTGGATGAACTGGACTACCTGAGCCACTTGTGTGGGTTGTAGACTCCGTCTCATGCTACCACTAGAGTGAAAGCACCACCAGCATTCAAAAGTGACCAAAACATCAGCCAGGAAGCATAGGAACTGAGAAGTGGTCTGTGGTCCCCACCTGCACAACCACTCCTTATTGGGGGTGTCTTGCTAATTGCCTATAATTTCCACATGTTGTCTATTCCATTTGCACAACAGCATGTGAAATTTATTGTCAATCAGTGTTGCTTCCTAAGTGGACAGTTTGATTTCACAGAAGTGTGATTGACTTGGAGTTACATTGTGTTGTCAAAGTGTTCCCTTTATTTTTTTGAGCAGTGTAGAAACAGAAAGGACAAGTAAATGCGCAATGGATTATGGTCATTGTAGTCAATGTTTTATGCGTTAAACTAAGTAGAATATTGGCAAGTTGGAAACTAACTCCCTACTACAAAACACAGTTCAGGCTGGATCTGATTGATCTCTAGAGAAACTGTGCGATGTGTGCATTGAGCGCATAGAAAGAAAACTAAATGGAATTAGTTGGGTTAAAACTGAAAAAAATACCTGAAATTTCAGTTAATCGCCCAGCACTAACATTTTGCGACAGTGTGCCGTACTGAACAAGACCTAGCTGTAATTTACGTTGACTGTAGAAGAAAAGATTGAGAGCGGCTTACCCAGAGAGGTAACAAAATGTTCATGGGCACTCAGGGTCTTCATGCAGCGCTTGTTCTTGTAGTCCCAGATCCTTAAGGTCTTGTCGTCAGCACAGCTCAATATGAACTTGCCTCCGGGGTGGACAAGCATCCCGCGCACCCAGTTATCATGGCCAACCTGGGATAAAAGCATTTGGTTAGAATTGTTAATACAAAATCTATGGTCAGTTTCCCAGACTAAAACTAGCTTTTTAGTCCAGGACTATGCTTAGTTCAGAAAACCAGTCAACCTGGGACAGTGTTCAGTTAAGACTAGGGTTCAAGAAGGTCAATCCTATTGCAATTCATGTCATGCGAGTACTGGATTCAACAACATAAAATGTGGACATTTTACAAATAAAAACTGCATGAATCAAAATTACCAAATTATTGTGTCTAAGATTGATGGTCCACTCACCAGTGTCATAAGGCACATCCCAATGCTGACGTCCCACATCTTGATGGTCTTGTCTCTGGAGCCAGACAGCAGGAAAGGGCCCGGCTTACCACTCTTCTTAGACTGGAAGGACACAGGGAGAACAAGAACACGATGAGCTCCAATTGCTGCAGTAAAATACCAATACAGAACCTTCAGCAGTCTTCACTTGCGGGACGTCAACCCTTAATCATTTCTTTGTGAGGGCCAGCAGCCTTCTGAAATGTATTTTTATACCACAGCCTTTGATAAATAAATACCACCTTAAAATCAGAGGAAATGGACTACCAACAAAATAGTTATCAGACAATGTATCTCCAGAGCAGGGCACATGCCTACACTTCAGAGGTTCAATTACAGACTCTGCTTCCATATAAGAGTGATTCTGAACACAATAGCAGAAACTTGCACTGAGGGGACCTTACAGCTGAGGGCAATATTTGATTATAGACCAAAATGTGCACTTACATTCAATTGTTCCATTTCTATATGGTCTGTGGTGCAGTATAAATTGTAATTTTCCCATACTAAAACAACCATCAATTTCTTATTTTAAAATCAAATATCTATCTTCAGCAGCTAAGCATGAGTGAAGAGGATATTTTTGGTCTTCAGCACTAACTATTTCTTGGGCACTAGGCAAACAAAGCGTCGCCAAATGTATGGGTGGGATATTATATACTATACATACAAAAGTATGTGGACACCCCTTCAAATGAGTGAATTTGTCTATTTCAGACCCACCTGTTGCTGACAGGTGTATAAAATCGAGCACATAGCGATGCAATATCCATATAGACAAACTTTGGCAGAAAAATGGCCCATACTGAAGAGCTCAGTCACTTTCAATGTGGCACAGTCATAGGATGCCACCTTTCCAACAAGTCAGTTCGTCAAATTTCTTCCCTGCTAAAGCTGGCCAGGTCAACTGCAAATGTTATTGTGAAGTGTAAAGGTCTAGGAGCAACCACGGCTCAGCCGCAAAGTGCATAGGGTATAGAAATGGTCTGTCCTCAGTTGCAACACACTACAGAGCTCCAAACTGCCTCTGTAAGCAAAGTCAGCACATTAACTGTTTGTTAGGAGAACCATGATATGGCCGAGCAGTCGCACACAAGCCTAAGAGCACCATGCGCAATGCCAAGCGTCGGCTGGAGTGGCGTAAAGCGCGCCGCCAATGGACTTTGGACCAGTGGAAACCTGTTCTCTGGAGTGATGAATCACGCTGGCAGTCGGACAGAAATCTAAGTTTGGAGCTACCAGCCCGAATGCAGTGCACCAACTGTAAAGTTTGGTGGAGGAGGAATAATGGTCTGGGGCTGTTCTCCATGGTTTGGGCTAGGCCCCTTAGTCCCAGTGAAGGGAAATCATAATGCTACAGCATACAATGACATTCTAGACGATTCTGTGCTTCCAACTTTGTGGCATAAGTTCGGGGAAGGCCCTTTCCTGTTTCAGCATGACAATGCCCCTGTGCACAAAGCGAAGTCCATGCAGAAATGGTTTGTGAAAATCAGTGTGGAAGAACTTGACTGGCCTGCACAGAACCCTGACCTCAACCCCATCGAACACCTTTGGGATTAATTAGAATGCTGACTGCAAGCTAGGCCTAATAACCCAACATCAGTCCCCGCAGCAATGTTCCAACACCTAGTGGATAGCCTTCCCGGATGTGTGGAGGCTGTTATAGCAGCAAAGGGGGGACCAAATCTATATGAATGCCCATGTTTTTGGGATGAGATGTTCGACAAGCAGGTGTCCACATACTTTTGGACATGTAGTGTGCACACAGATATAAAAGTAATTACATGCCTCAGAACATGCCCTTCCCTGTTTCAGAACTCTAACAGTTTGGGTTCCCCTGTGCAGGCTCATCTCAGCACATAGAGCAGAGCAGTCTTAAATGTTAGACTCACATTTGGCTGCTTTTGTTCACAGAACATAAAGTGTGCCAGTATAATTGATGTCAGGAGAACCATTCTACCTGAACCAGCTCTGCTCCTAAGCACCAAGTTCTTCAAGTCTTCAAAAGGAGCATTTGATCAAAGGCAAGGGTAATGGGGTGTGTGTGTGTGTGTGTGTGTGTGTGTGCGCATACAACAATACCTTAGCCAAGATCAACAATACCATCACTGCAGACTTAGCACATCAACCATTCAAAATGGGTAAATACAGAAAGAGCGCTAAAGAGAAAAACCGGCTCCCTCTGTGAGAACATGGGATATTGTGTATCATTGTGCGCAGGCATCGAGGCAGACCGGGTTCTTGACAGGGCAACTAGCTGCCGGTGAGGATAAATGTTTTAATCGAATGAAACTGAAATTGGACATGCATAATCACAAGACTTGGGAGAGCAGGACAATCACAGGGGCAGGGTGATGGTCTGACCCTGGGTTCATGACAGGGTTGCTCCTGTACTTTTAATTTCATGGTCTGATTCAAACATGTCTGGCTCTGTGAGGTGCCAATCTTAGGTTAGAAGACGGACCAAATAAGCAAGATATATGGGAAGTCAGAGGGAGGGTGGAGAGCAAAGTACATTTTCTGACATAAGAAATACACGCACTGTAGGACGTGGGCATATTATTAACTTGGGTGTTCACCCGGGAATATCTAGGTCAACTTTCCCTTGGGCAATCAGACACTTGTATGTACCTAGCCGTAACATTTAAATAGGTGTGCGCACAATATTATCTTGATATCACATTACCATTTTACTTAAGCCATGTACATACAATGCTCTCGGAAAGCATTCAGACCACTTGACTTTTTCCACATTTTGTTACATTACTTTCCAAAAATTTATTAAATACTTTTTCCCTCCTCAATCTACACACATTACCCCATAATGACAAAGCAAAAAAACTGATTATAGAGTTTCTTAAAAATGTATTTAAAAAAACTGAAATCACATTTACATACATATTCAGACACGTTACTCAGTACTTTGTTTTAGCGCTTTTGGCAACGCTTACAGCCTCAAGTCTTTTTGGGTATGATGCTACAAGCTTGACACACCTGTATTTGGGGAGTTGCTCCCACTTCTCTGCAGAAAAAAAAGCTGTCAGGTTGGATGGGGAGCATCGCTAAACAGCTATTTTCAGGTCTCTCCAGAGATGTTTGATCCGGTTCAAGTCCGGGCTCTGGCTGGGTCTCTCAAGGACATTGAGGACTTGTCCCAAATCCACTCCAGTGTTGTCTTGGCTGTGTGCTTGGGGTCATTGTCCTGTTGGAAGGTGAACCTTTACCACATTCTGGAGGTCTTGAGTGCTCTGAAACAGGTTGTTTTCATTAAGAATCTCTGTACTTCGCTCCGTTCACCTTTCCCTCGATCCTGACTAGTCTCCAAGTCCCTGCCACTGAAAAACATCCCCACAGCATGATGCTGCCAACACACTTCACCTTAGAGATGATGCCAAGTTCTCTCCAGACGTGATGCTTGGCATTCAGGCCAAATAATCTTGTTTTTCCATGGTCTGATAGTCTTTAGGTACCTTTTGACAGCCCACTTGGAGTTTGCCATGTGCCTTTTACTGAGGAGTGGCTTCCGTCTAGCCCCTACCATAAACGCTTGATTGGTTGAGTGCTGCAGAGATGGTTGTCCTTCTGGAAGGTTCTCCCATCTCCACAGAGGAACTCTAGAGCTCTGTCAGAGTGACCATCGGATTCTTAGTCACCGCCCTGACCAAGGCCCTTCACCCCCGATTGCTCAGTTTGGCCTGGCGGCCAGCTCTAGAAAGAGTCTTGGTGGTTCCAAACTTCTTCCATTTAAGAATGATGCAGGCCACTGTGTTCTTGGGGACTTTCAATGCTGCAGAAAATGTTTGGTACCCTTCCCCAGATCTGTGCCACGGCACAATCCTGTCTCGGAGCTCCACGGACAATTCTTTTGACCAAACCATGGCTTGGTTTTTACTGACATGCACTGTCAACGGTGGGACCTTATATAGACAGGTGTGTGCCTTTCCAAATCATATTCAATCAATTGAATTTACTACAGATGGACTCCAATCAAGTAGAAACATCAAGGATTATCAATGAAAACGTGATGCACCTCACCTTAATTTCGAGTCTTATTACGAGGAATCTAAATACTTAAGTAAATAAGGTTTTTAAAACATGGGAAAAAAAAAAAACCTGTTTTCACGTTGTCATTATGGGGAATTGTGTGCAGATTGATGAGGAAAATGTTTTATTTAATACAGTTTAGAATAAGGCTGTAACATAATAAAATGTGGAAAAGGGGACTGGGTCTGAATACTTTCTGAATGCACATAAAGGTTTTGGCACAGATCCAGGGACAGGGCAAGGTGCTTTTGAAGAGTCAGCAGGTGGCGTTTTGAGGAATGAAGGAGGAAGCAAAGCCTTTAGTTCAGTGTGAATATCAATATTTCAGTGTCAAGCTCCTCACCTCTGAGCCGGTGGCCTCCAAGATGGTGGGATGGGCACTCTCAGGAGCCCAAGAGATGCACTCCACCACATGTTCGTGCTCCCGCAGCTCAGCCTTGCACTCTTTGGATGCCACCACCCACACACGCACCGTCTGGTCGTTGGAGCAGCTGGCGATCAGGGTGCCATCCTGGTTGGGCCGGACCATCCTCACCCACTCCCTGTGGCCCGTGAACGTCTTCACACAGTAGCTGATGGATGGGAAGAGGAGAGATGGGTTAAAGATGGTTGCTTACTTTGCAGAGGCATAGGAAATGTAGAATACTACTTAAAAGAAGAGAAGCTCCTGCACACTTGTGAACATTTTTGCTCACGGTAAGCACTGCTATTTGGCAACATACTTACCCAGTGGCCACCTCCCACATTTTAATGGTTTTGTCCCTCGAGGCAGATACTATGTGATCTCCATTGGGCATGATGGCAACAGATGAAACATTGTGATCGTGTCCTGGAAAACAAAAGACAACGCAATGAGACCGTCACTGGGCCATAGGTAGCCTAGCGGTTGAGAGTACTGAGCCAGTAACCGAAAGGTTGCTGGCTCAAATCCCCGGGCTGGCAAGTTTGACAAAGTCTGTCATTCTACCAACAACAAATTTTACCCTCCGGGGGCCGATGATGTGGACATCGATTTAAGGCAGCCCCCCTGCATCTCTCTGATTCAGAGGGGTTGGGTTAAATGTGGAAGACACATTTCAATTAAATGCATTCAGTTGTGCAACTGACAAGGTATCCCCTTTCCAAAATAACCACTGACAAATAACTTTTGGTTAAATGTCCAAGTACTGTACTTTAGACAGAGGCCAGATGGGCTAAATGCATTGTTAGCCAGCTTTTCCTGCCCAAGCCTTGCCATTTCTGAATGCCACCCATTTTGACAAGAAGTCCTCCCCATCATGTCACCGGAACTAAAACGTGCCATAAAAATCGGTTTTGTTCAAATTAGCCAATTAACATGAATAGTGAGATGGCCAATTACATCCAGGGTGTCTTTGTTCCTGGAGAAGAGGCAGTTAATTACCTAGAGACCAAGGCAGCCATCTTTAATCTGCTAAAAAGATGAGGAAACTAAAGAGGCTCTAAAAAGGCAAGCTTAAATATATGTGGTGGGGAGGGGTAGTGTGTGTGTGTGTGTGTGTGTGTGTGTGTGTGTGTGGGGGACCCCCACAGTGCGCAATGGCTGTTATAGTAATGGGTGGTCAAAGGCTCAAAAGGGCTGTTATCTATTTCAGGGGGGCCTGAAGGCACACGTAAAATGTGCCGCTTGGAATTATCCAGCAATTAGGATTAAAAGAGGGGAGGGGCAGTGACACTGCCTAAGGACTGGTACATTTAGAGTGCTGATGATATGAGAAATAGCACCTCGTCTTGAGGGTGTGTGAGTGAGTGCAAGAGTGAGAGAGAAAGTCCCCACCGCCTGTAGGAGTTGGATTGGGGAGGATGTTAAGTTTGGCATTAACATTAAAGCCTGTGTGACAGAATTTGGTTGTGATGTGAAGCTCCTGTGTTTCCCTGGGTTATCTGTTAATTGAAGCAGATTGCCATGAACGTAATTGAGGATGAGCCATATCATATGTGATAATGAACAGCATCGGTAGCACCTGTGTCCCAACGCACCATCCAAACACATGCTCACACATACGTCTGGAATTGCTCATCCAAGCTTTGCCTGAACCTGAATCACACATACCTTGCCATCCCTGGTCCTCCTCATGGTCTAAGACATAATATCCTTCAACCGATTAGCTCTCTAGACAGTCCCACCCACCCACTCCTGTCCCTTCAGTCCCCTCACCATGCATGGTTCTGATGCACTCAAAGCCCTGGAAGTCCCACAGCTTGATGGTCATGTCTGCAGAGCAGGAGGCTAACAGCTTGCCAGTATGGTCAAAGGATATGTCCTGGACAGAGTCTGTGTGACCCTTCAGCGTCCGCTCAAAGTCTCCTGTCTCATAGTCCCACACCTGGCAAGGAGAGAAAACACACCATTTCAGCTGCTGTGTGAACATAACGCATGAACAGAACACCCCTCAGCTGCTCTCCAAAATCTAGAAGTCCTCACACCGCAACAGAGACCAAATACCACTGTCTTGTCTAGCCTAGTCTGCACCGTGACACTGCCTCTTCCCTGAGCGACCAAGCAGCCAAAACAGGCTTACAGGAGGCAGGCTGTGAGTGGCACAGAGAGATAAGGATAGATCAATAAAATGCAGTAGAATATCATATTAATGTCATATCACAAGAGAACCAATACATCCTGGGTGAGGTGCCAGAAATACTTCTCTATACATTAAATACCTACAGTTCACTGTCTGAGGTTCGTCTCTAGAGCTCCAACAGCACAGAATGACGAGCCTACAAGCCAGACAGCGTCTCGACATGCAAACACCGACCCCATACATATTCAACGTTCAAAACCTTTGTCTGATTAAGTTACTGTTTCTAGAAGAATACATTTGTCTGTGAAGCGTATAAATTCAAATATCCCCATATTGGGATAGTGAGAGAAAGGAATAAGCCTAGGGTGGTTGAATAAATGTCTATTGTGATTGTGTTGATATTGACCGTGGGATTTGGGTCTTAAATAGCAGGGTCAACAACAAACACTAGTTTGGCTGCATCTAAAACATGATGGGTATCACATTACCCTGTGTTTCCAGACAGGCAGGCACTGTGGGGATAAGCTTTTCCTCCATCACTGAGCATGGGGGGGGGGGGGGGGGGGGCTGGACTTGGGCAAACTGACAGAAGCCCCCTCCTTCTGCCTCATTTGGGCTTTCTCCACCCGCCCCCGCCCGTTTTGAGTCTAGTCTACCACAAAATCCACCCCAGTATGGCGTGTTGTTAAGTCTGCCAGTACCACCAAGACCATCACTTAGTCTGCGGAGCTTGTGCTTCTGCCACCAAACCCATCAGTGCTGAGCTTGTTACCTATGCAAATGGCAGGCTAGTGAAACAGTGGTGCAATTTATTACAGCTTTTATGGTATTTTCTTCTGCAGACCAACGTATCCTGTTAGCTCAGTAAGCTGCAGTATAGATGCAACTGCACAATGTCATTAGGTAATAAGGTCAGAGGTCAAGGGAGGCTAACCTGAAAATAAACTGTGTTTATGTACTAACAGCATGAGATAAACCATAAAATGAATGTACGCCACTCGCAACGATGTGGCTCTAAGAGAGAGAGACTAACGTTAACTCTTTCCATTGACCAACTAAAAATAAGCTACATTCAATTTAAAGATCAAACCAGTAATTAATATAGGCCTACTTGAGAGGATACTAAAATAGTCACTTTAAAATAATGTGGTCCAGTCTGCGCTGAAGGCAGGGTCTTTCTTGCCATAAGCAGCAGTTAACCTGACACTCAACCTCAAGCTGTTTGGCCTAGTTTAGTGTGAGGGACAGGGCTTCTTATCACCATGCAGAGAAAGGGAATGCGAGACACAGAGAGCAAAGGAAGTAGAGAAGACTCACTGCTCACAAAACCTGCTGATTTACATACGGCCAAGGTGGCGAGCTCAAGGACGGTAATATGTAAAAAAAAAAAATATATATATATTTTTTTTTAAAATAAAAATGGATTGCATAGATTTGCTACGTTAGCAGAAGGGATAGCAGAGGACCAGAGGGGGAAGGAGTGAGGGCAAGCAGAGCATCAAAGCTCTGACAATTACTCCCTGCATAGCAAAAGAGGAGAAAGAGAGACTAGTTTCAGACTGCAGGCAAACCAACAGCCTTACTGGAAGGTCAAAGAGAGAATGTCAGTGTGCAGAGCTCTTACATTCAGCTCCCCAGTTAAAGATTTAACAGCAAGGTCTGGAGGGAAAGTAGGGCACAGAGTGAAGCGAGCCAGGCTAGGAAAGAAGAGGCATAAGAGGGCAGATTGGGAGATTTGGAGCCCGACTGTGCCTGCTCTGGGATGGCTGGATGGTGGTCGTGGCAGGGGGGCCAGCACGCAAGCGAAAGATAAAATAACAGGAGTAAAGGAAGGGGGGAGGTGGTGGTGAAGGCCCCTGGAGGGAGTGTGGCAAAATAGAGAACAGGCGACTGATTCCACATGAATAAAAGATACAGCACAAATATTTATACTCATTTGGGCACAGAGGTAGCTCGCTGCGGTAGCGCAGCAGACCAGACGCTGTAAAAACAGCATGGCAGACGAACCAGGGTCATTATTATACTGCCTGTATTAATGCACTTAAAAATAGCAATTTATGGATGTCAAATCGATAGGGGGGGGGGGGGTTGCTGTAGAGCGTGTCCTGATAAAAGGAGAACGCAAGCGAGAGAAAGCGCACGGGCAAGTGTGGTAGGTATTAGGTAGTGCTGATGCGGTGCCAGGCTGGCACACAGGCTGAATGAACAACAAGGAAGCAGAGCTCATCGCTTTGGGAACGCAGCCAAAAGCAAAACACTATTGTTTTATGAGCATCTCTCCTCTGCATTTCGTAAAAAAATATCTAAAAGAAATCCACACATGCCTAGAGCATATTATACAGCTGAGCAAATCCAATGCAAGTCAATAGAGAATGAGGCCTGCTACAGCGTACTCCATCTTTCAAAATATTTCAACAGCATTGAAGGTCCCCAAGAACAGTGGTCATCATTCTTAATGGAAGAAGTTTGGAACCACCAAGACTTCCTAGAGCTGGCCGCCCGGCCAAACTGAGCAATCAGGGGAGGAAGGCCTTGGTCAGGGAGGTGACCAAGATCCCGATGGTCACTCCAGAGTCCCTCTGCAGAGATGGGAGAACAAAAATCTCTACAGCACTCTACCAAAAATCAGGCCTTTATGGTAGAGTGGCAAGATGGAAGCCACTCCTCAGTAAAAAGGCATGACAGCCAACTTGGAGTTTGCCAAAAGGCACCTAAAGGACTGACCATGAGAAACAAGATTATCTGGTTTGATGAAAGCAAGATTGAACCTCTGGCCTGAATGCCAAGCGTCACATCTGGAGAAAACCTGACACCATCCCAACGGTAAAGCATCATGCTGTGGGGATGTTTTTCAGTGGAAGGGACTGGTAGACCAGTCAGGATCAAGTGAAGGATGAACAGAGCAAGGTACAGAGATATCCTTAATTAAAACCTGCTCCAGAGTGCTCAGGACCTCAGACTGGGGTAAAGGTGCACCTCGCAACAAGACAAAGACCCTAAGCACACAGCCAAGGCAATGCAGGAGTGGCTTCAGTACAAGTCTCTGAATGTCCTTGAGTGGCCCAGCCAAAGCCCATACTTGAATTTGATCAAACATCTCTGGAGACCTGGTAATATCTGAGCAGCAACGCTCCCCATCCAACCTGACAGAGCTTGAGAAGATCTGCAGAGAAGAATGTGAGAAACTCCCCGAATACAGGTGTGCCAAGCTTGTAGCGTCATCCCCAAGACGACTCATGGCTGTAATTGCTGCCAAAGGTGCTTCAAGAAAGTTGAGTAAAGGGTCTGAATACATGTGTTATTTTTAAATATTTGATTCACAAACATTTCTTAAAACTGTTTTTGCTTTGTCATTATGGGGCATTGTGTGTAGATTTATGAGGAATAAAAAATAATTAAAAAATAATTTTTTAGAATAAAGGTTGTAACTTATACTTTCCTGAATGCACTGTATTTGGCATATTTGGGTTAAGAACAGATCAAGTAATACTATATGCTTTTAAACAATTTAATCTGAAATGTAACTCAAAATAGTAATTTAGTGTCTCAACATTCTCAAAACCCCAAATTAGATTGACAATGATCGATACTGTAATATTGTCATTATCTATGTGGCCTAAGTACACTCTTAGCTATGATGTGGGCGTAAGTTGCTAGCTAGCATTAAACTTATCTTATAAAAAACAATCATAATCACTAGTTAACTACACATGGTTGATGATATTACTAGATATTATCTAGCGTGTCCTGCGTTGCATATAATCTGACTGAGCATACAAGTATCTGATTGAGCGGTGGTAGGCAGAAGCAGGCGCATAAACATTCATTCAAACAGCACTTTCGTGCGTTTTGCCAGCAGCTCTTCGTTGTGCGTCAAGCATTGCGCTGTTTATGACTTCAAGTCTATCAACTCCCGAGACGAGGCTCGTGGCACCGAAGTGAAATGGCTAGCTAGTTAGCGCATGGTAATTGTCATTGTGTTGCTGGTTCGAGCCCAGAGAGGACCGAGGAGAGAGACGGAAGCTATACTGTTACACTGGCAATACTAAAGTGCCTATAAGAACATCCAATAGTCAAAGGTTAATGAAATACAAATGGTATAGAGGGAAATAGTCCTATAATTCCTAGAATAACTATAACCTAAAACTTCTTACCTGGGAATATTGAAGAGTCATGTTAAAAGGAACCACAAGCTTTCATATGTTCTCATGTTCTGAGCAAGGAACTGAACCATTAGCTTTCTTACATGGCACATATTTTATATGGAACATATTGCACTTTTACTTTCTTCTCCAACACTTTGTTTTTGCATTATTTAAACCAAATTGAACATGTTTCATTATTTATTTGAGGCTAAATTGATTTTATTGATGTATTATATTAAGTTAAAATAAGTGTTCATTCAAGTATTGTTGTAATTGTCATTATTACAAATAAATACATTTAAAATAAAATACAAATTAAAACGGCTGATTAATCGGTATCGGCTTTTATGGTCCTCCAATAAATCGGTATTGTTGTTGAAAAATCATAAATCGGTCGACCTCTACTCCTGAGTTGGGAAAATCTTGTGCAATACACAAGATTCAAGATCCTAAATGGCCTGGCTCCCCCTCCACTGAGTATTTTTGTAAAATGGAAAACCCAAACATATGGCAGCAGATCCACAAGGTCTGCCATGAGAGGTGACTGTATAGTTCCCTTAAGGATAAGCACCTTTAGTAAATCCGCTTTCTCTGTGAGAGCTTCCCATATCTGGAATTCACTGCCATCAGACATACAACTGCACCACCTATCACACTTTCACAAAATGTATGAATATGGCTAAAGGTCAATCATATTTCTGATCATGATCCCTAGCTGTGTATTGCCACTTTCCATGTCTGTAGCTTGTGAGGTGTGGAAACACTTTGTTGCTTTAATGAATTTTGTCTTACTGCTTTTTGTTCAACGTCTTGCTTGTCCTATGTTGCTCTGTCTGTATGCTACGTCTTGCTTGTCCTATGTTGCTCTGTCTGTATGCTACGTCTTGCTTGTCCTATGTTGCTCTGTCTGTATGCTACGTCTTGCTTGTCCTATGTTGCGCTGTCTGTATGCTATGTCTTGCTTGTCCCGTTGCTCTGCATGTGCTCAATGATTGTCTATATTGTACTTGTTTTTAATAACCTGCCCAGGGACTGCGGTTGAAATTTAGCCGGCTGGCTAAAACCGACACTTTTACTGAAACGTTGATTAATGTGCACTGCCCCTGTAAAAAATAAAATAAACTCAAACTTGCACCAACTACACTGAACAAAAATATAAATGCAACAATTTACTGAGTTACAGTTCATAAGGAAAATCTGTCAATTGAAATAAATTCAGTAGGCTATAATCTATGGGTTTCACATGACCAGTAATACAGATATGAATCTGTTGGTCACATATCTTTTTTTTGTTGTTTAAAGGTAGGGGTGTGGATCTGAAAACCAGTCAGTATTTGGTGGGACTACCATTTGCCTAATGCAACGTGACACATCCCCTTTGGATAGCGTTTATCAGGCTGTTGATTGTGGCCTGTGGAATGTTGTCCCACTCCTCAATGGCAGTGCGAAGTTGCTGGATATTGGCGGCAACTGGAACACGCCGTCATACACGCCGTCAATCCAGAGAATCCCAAACATGCTCAATGCATGACACGTCTGGTGACATTTTCAGCTTGCAGGAATTGTGTACAAATCCTTGCGACATGGGACTGTGCATTATCATGGTGAAACATGAGGGGATGGCGGCAGATGAACAGCATGACAATGGGCCTCAGGATTTCATCATGGTATCTCTGTGCATTCAAATTGCCATCGGTAAATGCAATTGTGTTCGTTGTCCATAGCTTATGCCTGCCCATCCAATGACCCCACCGCCACCATGGGGCACTCTATTCACAATGTTGACATTGGCAAATCGCTTGCCCACACACCATCTGCCCGCAACAGTTGATACTGGGATTCATCCCTAAAAAGCACACTTCTCCAGCGTGCCAGTGGCCATCGAACGTGAGCATTTACCCACTGAAGTCAGTTACAACGCCAAACTGCAGTCAAGGTCAAAACCCTGACAAGCATGCAGATGAGCTTCCCGGTAAGGTTTCTGGGAGTTTGTGCAAAAATGTGTGGGTTGTGCAAACCCACAGCTTCATCAGCTGTCCAGTTGTCTGGTTTAAGAGTATTCCACAGGTAAAGAAGAAGGATGTGGAAGTGCTGGAGTAGTTAAACGTGGTTTGCGGTCGCGAGGCCGGTTGGACATACTGCCAAATTCTCAAAATCGACGTTGGAGGCAGCTTATGGTAGATAAATGAACATTACATTATCTGGCAAACTCTGGTGGACATGGTTGCAGTCAGCATGCCAATTGCACACTCCCTTAAAACATCTGTGACATTACACATTTTAGAGTGGCCTTTTATTGTCCCCAGCACAAGGTGCATCTGTGTAATGATCATGCTGTTTAATCAGCTTCTTCATATGCCACACCTATCAGGTGGATGGATTACCTTGGCAAAGGAAAATGCTCACTAACAGAGATGTTAACAAATTTGTGCACAGAATGAGAGAAAAAGCTTTTTGTGAGCATGGAACAATTCCAGGATCTTTTA
Organism: Oncorhynchus kisutch; assembly: GCF_002021735.2. Taxonomy (NCBI): domain Eukaryota; kingdom Metazoa; phylum Chordata; class Actinopteri; order Salmoniformes; family Salmonidae; genus Oncorhynchus; species Oncorhynchus kisutch. The sequence goes on from NC_034191.2 coordinate 30,156,091, forward strand.
TTTCAGCTCATGAAACATGGGACCAGCACTTTACCTGTTCTGTTTATATTTTTGCTCAACATATGTTGACACCCAATTTCATGCTTTTGCACCAAATATAATTGGTTCAGTGGCGCGTTTTGAAATTGTGTAAGGACATGAATTGGTTAAAGATGATGTAGTTCAATGGTTGATACACAGCTCTGCAGTTGACCTTTACTGAAAAGGGACTCAAACCCAGGCCTTATTGGTTGCAGTTATACATATCACTGTCAACTCCCATACAAGTGGATAAAATAACTTGCCAGCACAGTGTTGGGGAAGTTGTTTGGGGCGGTTTTGCTTGCATCCCATTTAAGTGCATCACGTTGTTTGTACATTGTTTAATTGTTTCCCTGGAGAATAACAGAGTAAATACTTGTTGTTTATGATGGTTCTTATATTCTACTGACCTTTATTGTGGCGTCCTCGGAGGCAGACACCATGACACTGAAGACTGGGTGAAAGATGACACGTGTGACGGGGGAACGATGGCCGCTCAGCGCGTACTTCTCCGGCGGGCGAGGTATCCACTCTTTGGGGTCACGCTTCTGGGCTATGGGCCCACCCAAGGTTATCTCCTCCTTGGCCTCGTTCAGCTTTGACTCCAGCTCCATCACCTTGGGGGTTAGGGGGCATATGTAGACAACATTGTAATACCGTCACAATAGGATATGCGGTAACAAAGAAGGAAATTAGAAATTTCTGGCACAAAATAGCTGCCGCGCTTCATCTGGTGGGAAATACATATTGGTGGTGGATGAGGTGAGTTTAGCCCTTACAACGTAAAGCACTTTGAGATGCTTGGAAAACCTCCATTTTGGAATACAGTACGTGTATAATCTGTAAAAGCGAGCAAAAACATCTAATATAAGCTTGCTAATGCTGATGATACATGGAAATCTCTGCTGGCTTCTTCAGTGTACTGCTATGTAAGCACATCAAAGCCACTCATATCAAACGATCTCATATCTTAAGGGCATTAGGTTAACACATTAAATTCTTTGTTGTGTAATCTTTTTAATACGCTGTGTATAGTGAGTATCGGCTCAGATGACGTTCCGCCGCAGTCATGGGCCAAGACTAGGAGACACAATCCCCAGCTACAAAAGCATCACCTGAAACAAAACAAACCTTCTTTTGTAATCTGATGACTGAGGTCCATTTCTTTTCCAAAAGGCCAGCGTACTTCTTATCCAATTCTTCATTCTGGTTGGGGAAAAAAAAAATACATTTTTGGAAAAGAACACTGCACGCACACAGAAACACACACACTAGCACAGAACTTAGCTTAGGCCTAATCAGTGGGGCCTATGGGTCTGCCTGTGGGGCAGCTGAGATTGCAGACAGAGTCTTCGGGAACAGTAGTGTGCGCGAGCGAGAGCGCAGTAATAAGGAATGGGATTTACATCCCTACAGCCAAACATAGTCAGCCTTGAGGCTAATTGTAAACATATACACACGGAGACATACTTAGAGACACAAACACATTCTTAATCCCCCTCACACAAACTAATCTCCTGCAGACAAGGGTTTATGCCCTCAAACCGTACACTGGGGAGGAAAATTAACTTCAGGGAGCCTGGCAAGAGAGCGGCTTCCACCTGTAGAAAAAAAACTAGCAACAGGGGTGTGGAGGCCATTTTCCTAAAGGGTAAAGGAGGGACTTCTGGTACGTGTTTACAGAATGGCTAGGGTATGGAGTAAGGCGAACTTAAGTGAAACCTGTTGCGGGTACTAGCCAAGATCAAGACTATCATGTTGCCTAAAAACTAGCCTACATGTTTTATTCAGGGATGGCAGAAAAGGACAAAGAAGTGGTTGGTATGTGTGGAGACTAGACAGAGCCCCCCAGCTCTTGTTTAAGTTGGGGGTGCCAACGGGCCAGGGTGAGGTCGAGTTAAGTCACCTGCAGCTGAGCCCCACACTTGCCTCTGCCTCCACAGCATGCTAAATAGATCCAGTCACAGTGATCAGGGTCATATTTCACTGTACCCTGTAATTACATCTGTAACCCTGTTAATATGGCTATTAAACTCTAAAAACTCAAAGGGGTAAGGGATGGTGTTTGAGTAGAGTTGCTACGCATTTCCATTGTCTCTTCATGTGGTGTTACTAATGGGAGACGATGAAAGAGCCAAGAGGGAGATAGGTGCATTGGGATAGGGGTAGTACAACCCCTCTTCTCTGGTGATTCAGTAAAGTATTATACCAGGTCACCAGCTTGACAGGCTAGCCAGTTTCAGTGAGGGAATTATTTTGTTGCTTTGTGGTAGATTTAACCCATTTCTTTCCCCTCTTAGGAGAAGAGAAAATGTGGATGTGTGAAGTAGTGCTGCAAGGCACAGAGGGCAGGTGTGTGTACTGAAGCTGAGCTGCTGCTGCTCCTTGGAAGAAATAGCAGAGGTGTACAAGAGAACAGTTGCTGCCTCACTCAGCGCTTAGAGTGATAAGGGGGAGGAGGAGAGGTGATGGGGATGGAGGGATGAAAGGAGTTGTGGCACTGTGCCTGTGAAGAGAGGGAGGAGAGAGAAATGTGATCTGCCATCTGCCGATGGCTTAACACAAAGTCAGTCAGTGCTCCACACACACACACACACACACACACACACACACACACACCTCCTTATCACTGTGGTCTGCCAGTCTATCAGTAGGGTGTATGTGTGCGCACGTGCGTGCGGGCCGTGCCAGACGCAAGGTGTGGCATGCTGTTTAGTATGCCATCTTCAACACCACTCTGCTCACCTAGAAACCGCATTACATTATTTTAGGAGGTCTTAAAAGAAACTTGAGACAAAGGCTGTGTAAATGTAGCATTAGGGGAAATGCCTTCATTCTCCATTGGCATAGCCTCCTCATTTAACAGATAATGAATAGACTAGATTAAGGCAATGGAAGGCTGTTAATGGAGTTGCCAGCATCATTAGGGCAGGCTTTTAACACAATCCTTTCAAAGTGCGTGCGTGTGGTGTCAGACGCATCAGAGCTTCTCCGTCCATAGTAATCATATATTATTCAGGCTGTTTCCACTAACTAGGGAGAAGGAAGGACTGAACACCTCTCCCATCTGTGCTATACAAATAGAGAGGTAATGACAAAGACTGGGAGAAAGAGGCAGAGGGAGCATTTACATGTTAACCTGCCACACGTCGTCTTTGCTCCTTGTTTTGTCTTGTTTGAGGAGAGATTGTTCATTGCATAAATTCAAAGGGCTCTTTCATTCAGGGCTTTAGCTGCTAACTACCTGCAGTTACATTAGCTCTGATAGAGCACAGCTGGGAAGACAGGGAGAGAGGTTATCTTCAGCTTCTGTTCCACAACCCTGACTGCAGTGTCGTGTGTGTGTGTGTGTGTGTGTGTGTGTGTGTGTGTGTGTGTGTGTGTGTGTGTGTGTGTGTGAGAGAGACTACCTATAATCATGGCTGTAAAGCACCTTAATTGGGCTCATATGGATTCAGTCACACGTCCGCGTCAATTAAAAGGGGGAATAAAGTAGAAGTCAAAGCCGTATTGTTTGGGTAAATAGGCTTGATTGATAGTGTGTGTAATGTGTTCCATCATTACTCACCATGTCTAATTCTGCCTCCTTCTTGAAAGTTGAATAAGCCTCTTCATATCCATTGGAACGAAGATAATCAGCTATCGCTCGATTTCTGCAATAGGACAAAACAGCAATTAGTTAACTTGTTAAAAGCAGTAGAGATTAGAAGACGAGACATACTTAATTTAGAGTCAGGGATGTGACTACAGGTAAAACAAATAAATTAAATAAGCATGTCTGAGTAACATGTAAATTGCATTGGTCTTTTGTTTGACATGCATTATAGAAAAATCACACGCACAGACCAATTTGGCACAGATTGCACATGTCTGCTGTCGATAATGAGATCTTGTTGCTCTGGGCAAATAATGGAGGAATCACTCCCCACAGAGTAGAGAGAAAATTAAAACTAGCCTACTGTACACCACAGAAACAACTCATAGTGCGCACAACCAGCTATTCTATAAAATTCTTTATATTAGACGAGAAGTGAAAGATGACCTAGCGGTATGAGATGTGGAGATAAACCAGACAGAGAGGAGTCAGGCAGTCATTTCACTGTGTGACTCTTCCTCTGTTCAGAGTTGGGCCAATACACACACGTAACTGACCTGTGGGTGCAACCTGGAACTAAAGCCACGGCTGAGGCTAAATTTACCCACCCAGGGCTAGGTTATTTCAGTGCTAAAAGTCATTCAGCTGAAACGCTTGTCTGAACCAGGGTTTCCGTTAAGGAAATGTGGAGCAGGACATTAGACCGGCAACATTTTCAATTTATTGACATGCATTGGGTGCAACTTGCACAAGGCTGAAGGCCACACACAAATGGTTTGTTTCATAATGCAATTAGTGGGAAAACAGTTGTCAAAGTGCACGGCACATGCAAGCGGTTTCATGTGACCGATATGAAAATATCCATTGAAGAAGTAAAAAGGGAGCTCTAATAGGCTGCTTTGAAGCAAGGTAAGACATGCCTCAATATGTATTAAAATGTTCAGGTCTCAAATAATTACATATATATACACTACATTACCAAAGGTATTTGGGACACCTGCTAGTCGAACATCTCATTCAAAATCATGGGCATTAATATGGAGTTGGTTCCCCCGTTTGCTGCTATAACAGCCTCCCTTCTTCTGGGAAGGCTTTCCACTAGATGTTGGAACATTGCTGCGGGGACTTGCTTCCATTCAGCCACAAGAGCACTAGTGAGGTCGGGCACTGATGTTGGGCGATAAGGCCTAGCTTGCAGTCAGCATTCTAATTCAACCCAAAGGTGTTCAATGAGGTTGGGGTCTGTGCAGATCAGTCAAGCTCTTCCACATTGATCTCGACCATTTATGTAGGGACCTCACTTTGTAGACAGGGCATTGTCATGCTGAAACAGGAATGGGCTTTTCCCCATGCCACAAAGTTTGAAGCACAGAATCGTCTAGAATGTCACTAGGCTGTAGTGTTAAGAATTCCCTTCACTGGGACTAAGGGGCCTAGTCCGAACCATTAAAAACAGCTCCACTATGCATTAGGGCAGGTAGCGTTCTCCTGACATCCCCCAAACCCAGATTAGTCTGTTGGACTACCAGATAGTCAAGCGCCATAAATCACTCCAGAGAGCGGGTTTCCACTACTCCAATGACAACAAGCTTTACACCACACCAGCTGATGCTTTGCATTGTGCATGGTGATCTAAGGCTTCTGTGAGGCTTCGGGGCCACGGAAACCCATTTCATGAAGCTACCGACGAACAGTTCTTGTGCTGAAGTTGCTTCCAGAGGCAGTTTGGAACTCAGTAGTGAGTGTTGCAAATGAGGACAGACGATTTTTAAGCGCTACTCACTTCAGCACTCAGCAGTCCCGTTTTGTGAGTTTGTGTGGCCTACCACTTCGTGGCTAAGCAGTTGTTGCTCCTAGATGTTTCCACTTCAAAGCTTTCGACATGGCAGAAGATGGACAAACTGACTTGTCGGAAAGGTGGCATCCTATTACGGTGCCACGTCGAAAATCACTGAGCTCTTTAATAAGGACATTCTACTGCCAATGTTTGTCTACGGAGAGTGCATTGCTGTGTGCTTGATTTTATACACCTGTCAGCAACGGGTGTGGCTGAAATAGCTGAATCTACTAATTTGAAGGGGTGTCCACACACTGTACACAAGTAGTTTAAAAAAAAATGCATACTGCCTCCAGTTCATTGCAAAATGGTGTGATGCACTGATGAAGCCTGCCTTCCATTGCCGTTTGATCTCTTACAAAACAACTGGGACCACAGGAATATCAGACTTCCGACTTCTGTGCAGTCGAGACATGATTATTATTTTCTTTTTTAAACATAGCTCCGACTGGGAAAAATTGTTTTGAACAGTCATCCAACTCGGGAACTCCGGCTTCTTTCTAGAGCTCCGACTTTCCGACCTGAAGATCACAGAGGTCATGATTTGACCTCATTTTTCCAGAGTCCCCAGCTGTCGCGAAAGCAGCGAAAGATACTGCAGTCTGTCTGACAGATTGTCCATTCAAAGGCTCTGTATCTGTACGCTCTGCGCATGTGATTAAAACAAATATACTGTACAGACGGCAATTTAATTCCATTAAATTATACAAAGTAACTTAGACATAAGCATGGCCAGTCAAAATGTATTTACCGCAACTGGTGAATAGCCTAATGACTGAATTGCCTAAAGAAAAAGCATTATTTTGCAAAGGGATTTTTTATTTTCTTCTTCTCTGACGCCAACTATTACTGGCTAACGGAAACCCTGGTCTGAACGGAATGAATTTACAGTGAGAACAGAATGTGAGTTTAAGTAGTAAAGTTCGATAGATCGATAATAGGTGTCAAAGTTCAAGGAGGGCTTACTCTCACAGCGTTGTATGGTCTGGATGTGTGTGGGGGCATTGGGCAAGGCTATTCACCTGAGTGAGAAAATTGACCAAAAAATAATTTTAAATAAAGATGTTGGGCTTGGCAGACACATGGAGGCTGGCTGGCTTTAAAGTGGTGTGTGTGTGTGTGTGTGTTTGACAGTCTGTCAGGACAGCATGTAGCTGGCCTTTCAGCCTGACTGCACCCTGTGCTCCATGTACCACCCTGCCCTCCCCCTCCTCCCCTCCTGTATCCCTGCCTACTCCCAGATGACAATAGCAGTGTGATTACAACTGAAGGTCAGCAGGAGGTTATCGGCCATGTGACAGCCTGCTGCAGGTCTGGTGAAGAGGTTAGTGTGTTGTGTAAAAGAGTTAAAAGGGTGTGTGTTGTGACTGTGTGTACCGTGTTTCCCTAGCTCCACCCAGGCCCAGCAGACAGAGACAGAAACCCCTGAAGCATATTGGTTGTGCGTATGTACTAGTGTTATCCTGGGCTGCAACAGAACAGTCAGTCTTACTCGGGGGCTGCTTGCCGCAGCAGACAATGGTACACTGTGGGCCTCTCAGCTGAGACGGGCAAAACAAAAAGATCCTTGGTGTCATGTACACAGATATATTAAAAGAACAACCCAAACCAGCTACAGCCTGTTCTGTCCTCCAGAAAAGCACAAAACCCTGCACAAGGGTTTCCAGAGCCAAGCAAGAGATAGACATCACCCCATTTCTCATTTCAGATTCATTAAACGCTTACAGTACCACCAAGGATTGGTAAAACTAAGCCACGATTGATCACAGCCTGTCAGTTCAAATAGGAACAAATTATTGATAGTGGGCAGAGCAAGCAAGGTGAGCAGAGCCAAGCACGAGCTAGCGAAATGCAATTGGCACGTTCTAACATTAATTTGCATATTTCCATTATGGAACACCTACTCTGAAGTGCCCATGTGCAATAATTCGCCATGGCACTCCTTTAAACAAGCCTTATTTTTTTTCCCACTCTGGATTCTAGTTTTGGGATTGAGATCAAAATGTTTCATCTGTAACAACATTTACAGATGATCAGCCAAAATGCATCTCGTTCCATCTTCTCCTGGCCAATGGTAGTGAGTGGAAACGCCAAGCGGATGCTTCACATTTTTACATCCGGTGAAATATCTGACCTCCATACAAGGGAAGATGGGGGCCAATTAATTATTCTACCTCAGCTAGGAACAAGATGTATCAATGAGAGCAACAGAGACTGGGAAGGACAAAAGCATTCTTGTATCGGCATCAGTCAAATCAAGATGCTGAAGTACTGCAGTGTCGGACTGTTGAGATCCAAGCTTTTCCCTCCTCACCCTGGCTCGACCTCTGGGGGGGGGGGGGGTTATATAAAAAAAAACATACCAAATTCACTATGCGGCAAGAACAGACGAGAGAGAAGGGGCAAAAGAGGGAGATAAAAAGGAAGAAGAGAAAACAGAGGGAAAAAGAAAAGGGAGAGGGTGGGAGAGAGAAATGGGAAGAGGACTAACAGAGCGCAAGCACGCTGGTCTCCATGGCTACCAGCCCACAGTGAGAGGAAACCGTGTGTGGTTGGTTGTTATCAGTGAGTGGGCCGCCATGGCCAGAGGTAACAAAAGACATCCTCGCTCAGAGTACATGCTGTATCTACAAACTGTTGTTTACCAATTCAACACACACACACAAAAACAGTGGTTGGCAAATAGATTACGTCATGCTGCTTACTTAGACAGCCAATACCCAACCCCACCCTTTTATTTAAAAATATAATTTAAAAAATGACATGATCATGAGAAACTCCTCTAACAAGGATTTCACCAGCTATTGCACCAATGGGAGCGTAGACAAATTAGACAAAAAAACGTATAACAACCCTAAACATAGGCTGAATGCAGCAGAGGGTGAAATGCTGCTATTCAAATGGCAAAGACAGTGAGAGCGGTTCCATGAAGAATATACAACAAACAGAGCAAGGAGAGGCTGCATTAGCTCATACAGCGCAAGCCTGTTGCCTGCCAGCCAGCGTGTTGATCACGTCACGTCCTGTTGAGCTAGCTCCGCACCACACACGCCTGCTTCAAGAGCCCCGCCCCAGAGCAGCCACGCTGCACAGCTTTCACACTGCACTATTTTATTTAACCTTGAATTAACTAGACAAGTCAGTTAAGAACAAATTCTTATTTACAATGACGGCCTAGGTACAGTGGATTAACTGCCTTGTTCAGGGCAGAACAACAGATTTTTACCTTGTCAGCTCGGCGATTCGATCTAGCAACCTTTCAGTTATGGCCCACTGTTCTACCCACTAGGCTACCTGCGGCCCCTAAAGTCACTATGAAATTAATTTAAAAGCAAGGCAATGCGCGACAGACCTGGTGCTGCATGTATCAAGCATCTGAGTAGGATTGCTGATATAGAATCAGTTTTGTCTTTTATAATGAATAATATTACATGGACAGGGGGGGACCGGATCCTAAATTAGCCTTCCAACTCAGAGAAACTTGTTACATATTGCCTAGTCTTACACCCTACAACAGCCCATAGAGTCAAAGACATGCACACATTTCAGTATACACTCACTCAGTCTTGATTGTGCCAATCATTACCAAGCAATGGGCTACTTAGCCATCTTCTTACTGGTCAATCCAGGCTATAAAACTAGCTTTTCTGCTTCGCCAGCCAGGACACCATCTCTCTAACAAGGTTTCTCAAGTACATTTGACATCACAGCCGTAGACAAGATGTATAGACCTGCTGAATATTTCAACACTAGCCTGTATGCTTAAAACATTTAATGAATGTCTGAACTCTGAGGAACCGTGTCACATATAGAATTCTATTCCCTTTTGAATTTTATATCCATTTGTATGTAGGTCAAGTCTTTGATCGTATATGCTGGTTGTGTGTGTAGGTATACCCTGTAGACCTGGTTTTAAAAAAAGGTAGCTAGTATTCATTTTCTTGACTGCCTGGATTACAAATTGTGTGGAATTTGCACTTTTAGGACTATTATATTGCACCGGGCAAGCTCAATGACGTGCAGCTAAAGTATTTGAAAGATAACATGGTATTATTTGAACCCAAGTGTGGTATTGGCGTATTAAGGCTTCTATGTGGTAGACCTTAACTCTGAATAGGCTCAATGTTTTATCAGTTGCTCTGTGCTGCCTGCCTGCTGCTGTATATAGAGCATGATATCACAACCTGGGCTTGTTCTGGCTCAGTGTTACAGTGCTTCTCTCTCTGGCCTGTGAAATGATAACCTCAGTAGAAACAAATAGGGTGGAGGACCAGGCTCAGTACAGTTATAAAAAGACAAGGCCACTGACTGGCAGGCAGAGAAATACATTACAGAAAGAGAGAAACATTCAATAAATAGACAATAGAATAAAAGCAATGTGATACATGGCTTAGTAGAGCGGTTAAGATCACGAAGCCATGGAAGAGCAGCACTATTGTAAGGCACAGGAGTTACTCTGCCCACAGAGGGGGAGGGAAAGAGAAAACCAAGGGAGCGGGAAGCTTTTAAGACATTTCTATAACAAAGGATTGTGTGGAGCATGTGCCCATATTCTCTCTCCCCCTCTATAACCATGTAGGTACTGTACTCAACAGTTCTGAGTGTGTAGGAAAGGCCTTTGCCTCTAACATTCAGGAGTTTGAACCAATTATATAAAAGGATTGGGTCATTACAGTTGTATCCCTGGGCAACCATAAATGTCCATGAAAAAGACAAGTCAGTCATATGAATTCTGTCCAGTTCAATGAATCTGATAGGTGGGGTTGGGCTACTGCAGACTTTCATCCAAAATAGCTCCCTATTCCCTATTAGCGTACTACTTTTGACCAGTGTCTCATAGTGCTCTGGTATGAGGAATAGGGAGCTCTGGCCTAATGCAGTGCACTATGTAGAGAATAGTGTACCATGAGACTGACCCCATGTCTATGTCATTAGACAGCAGCAATTAACAGTCTTCTTACCTGCAGACATCCAGCAATGAACCCTTGGCCTACAACGGTAGCGTCACTGTGGAAATCTAATTAACATAAAAAATACCAATTTGTTTATTTCAGCTAGAAATATGTTTCTCAATCCACCGATATTGCTCTTCGGCATCTGCGGTGAAAGGTGGCAGAGCTAGAGCAGTGTTTGTCAGACCATGAGACATCCCGAAAAATCGGTCTTCATGAAAACGTCTGTAGCGTTTGAAATTATTCCAGAGGCAGACTCAAAACAACGGTGCCGGAGGAGAGGGGCCGGAGCGGTCTCCTAGTGAGGCTTCGGATGCACGCACACCACGTAGCGCTTCAGAGTAAATTACTCGCTAACGTCCAGTCCCTAGTTAAAGTCAACGAAATAAGGGCATGAGTTGATTTCCAAAGAGATATCTGGGATTGTAAACATACTCTGTTTCACCGAAACATGGCTAGCTTGGGACATGGTGTCAGAGTCATTACAGCCAACGGGATATTCAGTGCATGCTGCCGACAGGAATAAACATCACTCCGGAAAGAAGGACAGGGTATGGTATGTTACATGATTAACAACTCATGGTGTAATTGTAAAATCATATAAGAACAAGTTGTTTTGTTCACCTGACCTAGAAATCCTCAGTCAAATGACGACTGCATTATCTCCCAAGAGAACTCTCCTTCGTTATTGTCACAGCCGTGTATATCCCCCCGCAAGCGGAAACCAAGACGGCCATCAAGGAACGTCACTGGGCCGTATGCAAACTGGAACCATATATCCTGAGGCTGCATTTATTGTAGCTGGTAATTAACAAAAGCTCATTTGAGAACAACTCTACTTAAAATCTAGCAGCATTTCAATTGCAGTACGAGCGAGTAACACACTCGACCACTGCTCCTCTAAATTTTACGACGCATACAAGGCCCTCACCTGGCCCCCTTTTGGAAAATCCGACCACGACTCCATCTTGTTGCTCCATCTTGTTGCAGAAACTAAACTCAGCAAAAAAAAAGAAACGTCCTGACACTGTGAACTGCATTTATTTTCAGCAAACTTAACATGTGTAAATATTTGTATGAATATAACAAGTCAACTGAGACAAACTGAACAAGTTCCACAGACATGGAATAAATTGTCCCTGAATAAAAGGGGGGATCAAAAGTAAGTCAGTATCTGGTGTGGCCACCAGCTGCATTAACCTCTAGTGACATCCCATCCCGAGAACGGGACCGTTTTCATCATCTTACACTAATTAGCATAACGCAACGGACATAAATCTTCCGATTCATGAAAATCACAAGTGAAATATATTGGAACACAGCTTAGCCTTTTGTTAATCACCCTGTCATCTCAGATTTTCAAAATATGCTTTACAGCCAACGCTAGACAAGCATTTGTGTAAGTTTATAATAGCCTAGCATAGCATTATGCCTTGCTAGCAGCAAGCAACCTTGTCACGGAAATTAGAAAAGCAATCAAATTAAATAGTTTACCTTTGATGAACTTCGGATGTTTTCACTCACGAGACTCCCAGGTAGATCGCCAAAGTAAATTTTTCCCCCAAAATTAACATCTTGTTATTCAGCTCCGTTTGTTCTTCACGGAAATAGTGGTCACCACAACGCCTAATTATTTTCCAAATTAGCTCCATAATATCGACAGAAACATGGCAAACTTTGTTTAGAATCCATCCTCAAGGTGTTTTTCTAATATCTATTCGATAATATATCCGTCGGGACAATTCCTTTTTCTCTAGGACCGATTGGAGTAATGGGTACCTCTGCACTTTACGCGAGAATCTCTCTCGGAGCCACCATGTGACCACTTACGCAATGTACCCCCATACGGCTATTCTTCAACAGAAATGCGTAAAACTACGTCACAATGCTGTAGACACCTTGGGGAATACGTAGAAAGCGTAAGCTCATTGATGGTACAATCACAGCCATATAGGGAGTCATTGGAACGCAGCGCTTTCAAAACCTGGGGCACTTCCGGATTGGATTTTTCTCAGGCTTTCGCCTGCAACATCAGTTCTGTTATACTCACAGACAATATCTTTACAGTTTTGGAAACGTTAGAGTGTTTTCTATCGAAAGCTATGCATATTCTAGCATCTTTTCCTGAAATA